>NC_058087.1:70195502-70495502 GCF_014858855.1 Bufo gargarizans
TGCCCCCCCCCCCCAAATGCACATTTCTCCAGTCCAACTGTCCAAACAGAACCAGGGCGGGCTAGTATACTGGCACTGGGATGGGTGAGATGGTGCTTGGGATGGATCCGACCCAGTTTAATCAACTAACCTACCAGTAACTGGTTGGTTGATTAAACTGGGTCGGATCCATCCCAAGCACCATCTCACCCATCCCAGTGCCAGTATACTAGCCCACCCTGGTTCTATTTGGACAGTTGGACTGGAGAAATGTGCATTTGGGGGGGGGGGCAGTCAGCAAGTGTCATGTGGGGGGGCCCCTTATTGTCTTCCGCCCCAGGGCCCCATTTCACCTAGAACCGGCCCTGCAATCAGGGTTCCCAGTCTGGAGAAGAAGCAGGCTGCGCCAAGACCTGTAGGATCCAGGACCCTCTAACCCTGTGTAGGGAAAGCGCCATGTTGTGTTTTCGGAAGCTGGGTGGTAGACCCAGATCCCAACAGAGAGGGGGAAATACTGTGTAGTCAGTGGCCAGACAGCCGAGGATTTATGTTTATGATTGGTCTGCTGAACTGACAATAAAGCTGGTTGTGGCCAGTTTGCACCCAAATCTGCAGTGTTGGAGTGGCTTCTGCGGTATGCCAGTGCTTGCAGGGAAATTATGTGTGAGGTCATGGTGTGAGCAATAGGTGGGCCGAGGTAAATACAGTTCTGGTTACTCACGGTTTGTCATCCCTGGGCAGGCTCGCATAAGTGAAAAGGAGAATGGCACAAGTATTCTCTGGGGCACACTCTGGTGTGAGGGACACTGGCCAGATGTTGGTTTGAGGTGCCCTTGGTATTGTATTACTTCTTGAGGTGTGCCAACTATCTAAGCGGAGTAGACGGTGATCCTGGAGAGCTAAGTGACCTCGAGTTGTGACAATGGTGACTGGAGGCTGAATTAGATGGCGAGAGAATGGGCGAGTACCTTAACTGATTGAATCCATAGAATGTTTTTTTTCTTATTAGCCCAGAATAAATCAAAATCAGTAATTCAAAAAATGGCTCCAAAGAGTGCAGTCATTTTCCTCCCTCCAGGTTTGTGCCTTCAAAAAGAATAAGTGAAAACTATTTCCTAATATACTAACCCATTTTTAAATCAAATGCAACATAATAGTAGGGAATCGGATAAAATAGCACCGCATGACAACACATAACCATCTTCTATAGGTCCAGCGAAATATACAACCGTCCAAAAGCCAAAAAACCTACATTCAGAATTAATTCACGTGTGAATAATGGGATAAATGCATGATACTAAGCAGAAGGGCAACAAACACCGCCTCACGACTGTATCTAATCCTACATAATTCGCCGTACGGCGGATACTAACACTGAATAAATTGTAGGTAAAGTGCAAAGTGCACGACTAATGCTCAGAGGTATCTGTGTCGCGCTGTGTAGTCAGCTGTGATTAGAAATGGAAAAGATATGAAGATTATTAACACAACTTTACAAATGTCTATGTATTTATAGTGCAATCATGCTACATTCTTATGGAGCAGCTGCAAATTCCTCTGACATCTGTAAACAAGCGTGGGCAGAAAGCGACATGAATATGAAACACTGGGACCAGATCAACTCTTTAATCACACTATTATAAAAAAAAAAAGTGCATTTAAGAAAAAATGAAACAAAGAACTACTGACGTTTCAGTTGCTGTTTGCTCAGTCCGGAGTCAGGACTGAAGGGAATAGTTTAAATGGGTTATCCCGCAAGTGTAAAACTCTTTAACTCACTTACCTAGAGGACTTTCTCTCCTTTCTGTTGGGGGGAGGCAGCTGCTCATTGAGCACCTGCATCTCCCAGGATGCATTACAATTAGCTCTTGTTAACCTCTTCCTCCCCTGCATACAAACAGTCCCTCACCTTTGGCCCCAGAGATACTGTACATATGTTGTTGTGTAATGTCCCCATGATTTCCTTTTCCCCTGTCTAGAGAGAGATATATAGCTATGTAATTCCTATGAATTTAGAAGTAGAGAGAAATGAATGAAAGATGTCTGGGACGCTTCATCTGCTTCTATGTGTATGTGATCACTGGAAGAGAGCAGGGAAGCTACTGAGCATGCCAGTCTGCCTCTGACTGCAGGAGAAGGTGGAGCAGAAGGATAAGGGCACGCTACTTTCACACTAGTGTTTTTACTGGATCCGGCAGGGTTCAGCAAAAACGCTTCCGTTATGGATAATACAACCATCTGCATCCGTTATGAACGGATCCGGTTGTATTATCTTTAACATTGCCAAGACGGATCCGTCATTAACTCCATTGAAAGTAAATGGGGCAGAGAAAACGGATCCGTCCCCATTGACTTGCACTGCATGACGGATCCGTCTTGATCAGTTTCCAAGGACAGAAAGCAAAATACAACATGTAGCGGTTTGCTCTCCGGTCTGGGAACGCAACTAAACGGAACAAAATACATTTTGGAGCACTCCATTCTGTTCAGTTCGGTTTTATCCCTATTGACAATGAATGGGGACAAAACTGAAGCGTTTTTTTCTGGTACTGAGCCCCTATGACGGAATTCAATACCGGAAAACTTAAACGCTAGTGTGAAAGTACCCTAAGCAGAAAGGAAAATGTACATAGAAAACCTTATAAACAATATTTGTTATTGCATGTATATTACATTGATACTTCATTTAAAATGCCCTATTTATTTCATAGTAATGCTTTTCATGGTATAAGGGCTCATGCACACGACCATATGTATTTTGCAGTCCGCAAAAAACTGATTCACAAAAAATACAGATGATGTCCGTGTGCATTCCGTATTTTACAGAACAGAACAGCCGGCCTCTAATAAAACAGTCCTGTCCTTGTTCGTAATGTGGATAATAATAGGACATGTTCTATATTTTTTTGCGGAACGGAAACTAAATGCACACGGAGTAACTTCCTTTTTTTTTTTTTTTGCAGATCCGTTGAAATGAATGGTTCTGTATACGGTCCGCAAAAAAACAGAACGGACACGGAAAGAAAATACATTGTGCATAAGCTCTAACCCTTTTAAAAATAGAATGTCTATCAGCATCCTGATACATTTCACAATTACTTTTTGTTAGTGGTATATTTTGGTATGTTTTTGTTATTATTGTGAGATTTTTATGAAAAAATGTCACATAAAATTCGGCAGCTATATCATGATGTGTTTTATGTCTTTTTAAAGCTTAATCCTGAGTATGTGCTCACATATGGCAGATTTGTTGCAGAAATGTCTCTAAATGGCATTGCTTCTGCATCATGGTACATGGATTTCTACAAACACCGTTCAGGTAAATATTAGTCACAGAAATGTCTGCCACAAATCTGCAGTCTGAGGGGAAGAAAAGTATAAAGAGACCTAGATTTGTGCCTAATTTGCTATCCATTTTCTGACCGGACTCCTGCTATACTGTATGTCACCCTAGAAAGTGTAAAAAGTTTACTTCTGATTACTAGAAACCCTACTAACTTCTAGCGAGACAAGTAAACAACGTACACATTTCCCCTTTTCATTCCAGAAAGTGTTTAGAACAGGAAGTGAAATTGCAAGCCAAAAATAAAAGAAAAAAAGATACGGAGCAGACTGTGTTATGGAATGTAACTTGTGCTAAAGGATTACTCATGGATATAAAAATACATAAGAAACAGATACAATGGCCCACATTTATCAATGCATTTGCCCCTTTTTATCTATAGCATTTTGCCCCAAAAAATGCCTGTCAATTTGTAAAAGTAATGAAGAGAAGTGCGCTACACCTTAAGTGGAGCGTGTGGACTGCTGGGGGCGCACGAGACAACCAAACAATTTCGGCAGTATTCCATTTATTCGTAAGACAACGCGTTTCAGGGTAAAGTCCCCTTTATCAAGTCTGAGCCGGGAAGGTTAGGAGAGTGTCACGGCTCATCTGAAGAGGCAACAACAACAAAAAAAGACCACCAGAAGCACTGGAGGACCAGCGCTTGAACAACATGTGACTGAACAGGTGAGTAAGGCTTCTATTTTTATTTTAAAGCATTTCCATCATACAGCACATGTTGTGGTTCCTGAAAATCCCTTAAATTTCCTCCAGATTCCTTACATTTTTGTCAGTTGATGGCAGTAATCCTTCACTGAAGGGTGGTGCTTGATGTGCCTGGCCAGCTTGTGGGAGAGGTCTTCTACTGTAGCCAGTTGCCTTACAGCAAGACAGGTCTCATCAGAAGGAAAATGACTGATAGGATCAAAAGTGAGAAAGATATTTCTGTAATTAAAGGGGATTTCCACCAGAATTATCATATTGATGACCAATACTTATGAAAGGTCACAATTTGAGATCGCCAGGGGCTCGACCCCCTGCACCTCTGCAGATCAGCTGTTTGAGAAAGTGAGCGCCATGGCATCCTTGCATCTTACCAAGCACAGCGCCGTCCATTTGATGGCAGCTGTGCTTGGTATTACAGCTCATTCCCATTCACTTAAATAGGACTGAGCTGTGCCTAGTCCATGTGACCAATGAATGGGGTGTCACAGGGCCTAGGAAGAGATGGCAGTGCTCAACGAGTGCTGCAGTCTCTTCATACAGCTGACCGGCAGGGATGTCAGGAGTTGGACCCTCACCGATCTCATATTCATGGCCTCTCCTGAGGATAGGTCACCAATATTATCCCAGAAAATCCCTTTAATAAGAGGGGTGAATATGTCCATGGAAATGGTCTTTTGAGGTTAGGATGGATTTTGTGTTCTTTCACCAGGGTCAACTAGGCCTGAGAACGGTTGAAGCTGATGGATGTGTCTTTTTTAGGTCCGGACGCGTTGCGAATGCGTTCAGTGAAAAATAAGCGATTTTGCAAGCAAGGGCATTCAGTTTTGTATGCGATCACGTTCAGTTGCTCAGTTTTTATCGCGTGGGTGCAATGCGATTTAATGCGTTTTGCACTTGTGTGATAAAAAAACTGAAGGTATACAAACAACATCTCTTAGGAACGATCCGTGAAAAACGCATTGCATCCGCACTTTTATTGCGGATGTGATGCGATTTTCACGCAGCCCTATTTACTTCTATGGGGCCAGCGTTGCGTGAAAATCACAGAATATAGAACATGCTGCGATTTTAATGAAATGCACAAGTAATGCGTGAAAACCAACGCTCATGTACACAGCCCCATTGAAATGAATGGATCTGGATTCCGTGCGGAATACTCGCTCGTGTGAAAGGGGCCTTACCGTATGGACTGGCAAAGATGGCGAGGAATGTTCCATGATAAGATATTTCTTTTGTTTACCAGGCTGAACTGGTGACGCTACTGTTTATGCATCAGTACGATGTTCAAAAGCTGCTTTGTCAAGTTAATCTTTCCATTTTTAATAACCGATGTGTACCTATGAAGAAGGACGCCATTGTTGTATTCTGTAATAGGGCATGTTTTATTGTCTTTTTTTCTAAGGCACACCTGCACATTTGTCTTGCACTGCACTGTGCTGGTAATTTCAGGCACATCTTCCATCTAACAGACCATCGTTGTATCCACTTACATCAAATTGAGCATTCTCCTGTAATCTCCCCATTCACAACAATTAAAAGCATCTCAGCATGAAAGTCAAAATGAATTGCACATATTGCACAATTGTGACAACTGTCTTTTTACAAAGTAAATTTATTTAATATACTTTTTCTCTAGAAGAAGCCTTTATCTAGATAAAAGCATACTAAGGTACTTTAAAATGAGTGCTGCCAGTCTTCAACTTTGCTTTCTTCCAAGGTACTTTGCTAATGTGTCTCCGGTGGGTCTTGCTGGAGCTTACCCAACTCAACAGTCTGTTTTTTGTCTAAGTTTTACTCATTAAACACTTCAGGACTTAAGCACATGGTACATAGAGCCTCTGTGGAGATACACCGAGCCCTGGCAGCTCTGTCCTACAGAGCCATAGGCACTGCTAATCTCCCTATAAGCAATGGGGCATCAATAGGGCATCCAACTGAGCAGAGAACTATGTTTTTCCTTTTGGTTCTATAGGAATCCAACATAAAAAAAAACATTTAGGCCTCTGTAAGAACTTGAAGTCTATGGGGCTGGAACCCCAAGAAGGTCAAGTGCATCAGGCCTTACTGTTTGGTCATTATACAAAGTTCATTAATGCTAAAATACATTATTAAAACATACTCCTCTGATGCCTAGGAGACATTGATTATATTCTGTCCTTGGTAACTCAAGGGTTAATTCTGCTTCCGTTCTTCATACGCGTAGCACACATGGCAGGAAAAGAGTTAATAAACTTGGACTAGTATTGATTAGGGTGCACATACACGCTGTTAGTAAATGTTTAGGTTATCTAAATCCTAGGGTCGTGAACTATTTGACACTGACCACTAATTAAAGCCAGCTTTCCTTAACCTACATTTCCTATTGTGTTGATTTATCAACAACCTTCAATTCCTGTCTGACCAAATAAAAGCTGACATTTCCCCCAAGGATTAGAAAGAAAAAAAAGTTAAAAATCAATCTAAATTTTTGTCAAATCTAACTCAGCAATGTCAGGAAAGCAACAGTTCCTTTCAGAATAGAAACTTTCATGTGTGCCTCTTGCCCCTTCTATAATACATTGCCCTTCCTGCTTCTGAGTATTAGTTTCCACTGTGTTAAGTTCAGATGTCCAAAATAATTGTCTGTAAGGGGTAAAGATTACTGACAAACTGTTGGTTGATGGTGATATTTATATATATATATATATATATATATATATATATATAAATCTTTTTAAGAAACATTATTTTTCTCATTGTTTTTACATTGAAATTTTTTTTGTATTATTTATTATAAATGGAAAGGAAAATGTGTAATTCTTTAAATAATAAAATGAACCAAATCCATGTTCCAATTAATGTGTGACTACTTATAAGTTGCATCTTCAATAAGCTATAACTTGAATTATTATTAGTATCATCATCATCGTTTAGGTGGGTGTACCCAAATCTAAGGTACTATGGATTTACACACTGAAATATTGTTCTTAAACATATACAGAATATATAAAATATTGATGTGTAAGTTGAAATGTGTAAAAGTAGAGGGATGGCACTCAAACACCTGAGGTGTATGGAAAAATATTCATTTAATGAGGAATAGCTGATATTGAAATAAGTCAGATATAATAGCTGTGTATGCACATGATTAAATAAATCAATACATGATGGTAATAGAGATAATAAAAGAAAATAAAATAAAAAGACACCAATAGAAATCGGTTCAATGTCAATTCAATAAAAAATTCAATAAAAAATTCAATAAAAATCCTGCTGGAAAAAAGAGAAATCCTGTTGGAAAAAAGAGGGAGAACTCCGCTGAAAAAAAGGCACTTCCAGTATTATGATGACCAATAATATCCTATTATAATGTCAATAATGTATAATCCTGTTGGAAAAAAATGTATAATCCTGTTGGAAAAAAGAAGAAGAAGAGGTGCTCCTGGTATGGAGGGAGAGGAGATAGTCTCATAAATCTGTTTTATCCACCTGTTTTGGGAGAGAGGTATGTACCTTCCCAAACAGGTCTAATTCATATAGCCCAAGATTTTTTGGGGTTTAGAGATTAATCCGATTTCGGTTCAGTATTGATGGGCTGTGGAGTAAAGACTGCTTTGTAAGCAGGTACGTTACCCTCCTTGTGGCTGTTGGTGCGCTGATCAGCGGCTCCTGTCCGGGCGGCAATATCCACGTGTGCCGTTCCCGCTCTCTGGTGTCTCCGGCCGTTAGTTGTTATTAGGTGTCGTCACTTCCGGTGACGTCACCAGCGTTCCTCGGATCTCCCGCTCAGTGCTGATGGAGCTTGCCACGTGGAGGCTAGTGGCGGGAAGTGGAGGCGCTGTAGTTTTTGGGTAGCTCCGGAGCTGATCTGTAGTGGTCGGATCCTTCTTGTTTCGTTGCTAGCTAGATGACATAGACTTACTCAATGCCCATACGCGTTTCAGAGCTTACTGCTCCTTCATCAGTGGGAATGAGTAGCCTCTTGTTTTTTGGGAATATATATGCCTCTGATTGGGTCCAATTAGTGGATATGGGAGTGGTTACGGTTTTTTCAGATATGGGAGTGGTTAAGGTTTTTTCCAGATATGGGAGTAGTCAAAAGTTTGTTTCAAAAAAAGAGGGTGTTTTTTCTCTTTCTTCTTCTTTTCTTTGGATAAATTCTATATTCTCAAAATAGAATGGATAATCCAATAACAGGTGGTCAATTATTCGGGTGCAAAAGATATGTAAGAACAGGATATAGAGATAAAAATAGGATTAAAATTATATAGTGGACCAATACAAGGTATATTTGTATATACCAATATTTGAAGGATCAGATCATTAGATTGTGAATATGATATAGATGTATAAAAAATTTATAAAAAAGTGGATGACCTTCATTATATTCTAATATGTGGATAGATACCATGAATAATTTTATATCCGGTCATAACGTAGAAGAGTAGTTACAGTCTGGAATGTACAGTCTAGGAGTAGTGTTAGGTTGTTATACCTTCTCTTCGTATTTGGAGGGAGATGGTGTTCATAGGGACGTAATATTTGTGTGACGAGAAGTGTTTGCATGATGAGAGGTATTTATGAGAGGTATTTATGGGGAGGGCCCACCCGGGAGGAGGGGTCGGAGTGCTGGTAGACAGCCGGACTACGACCTCAATTCCCGAGGGGGCACCCCGCCAGGTCTAGAGTCACCGTTCTCTTATAGAAAGCCAAAGATTTCCATTTCTGCATTGAGACCCTTGGGGATCATTGTGTTGAATTCAAATATTTTTCTGGATTCAGACCTTGACATAGCGGCTATGTGGTTCCCGCCTCTCCATTGACGTGTGATTTTTTCTATGGCTACATAGATAAGTGTTGATGGGTCACAATTATGGTGTTCTTTATAGTGCTTGGAGACAGAATGTAGCTCGTAGCCCTTTTTAATATTCGAGATGTGTTCAGATATTCTCGTTTTGAGTAATCTTTTTGTGCGCCCTACGTATTGTTTGTTGCAGGGGCATTGTAGAACATAGATGACATTATTGGAGTGGCAGGAGAGATGCTCCTGGATCTCATGTTTAAATGTGGTGATAGTTGAATGAACTGTTGTTGTTTTTTTGGGAAAATTTGTGATTTTGCAATTATTACATTTCCCGCACCTGAAGAAGCCCTGTAATGAGAGCCAGCTTTGATTCGGTTTGGTCGTGTTTCTTCTGATTGTTGGTGCTAAACGTAGGCCTAGATTGGGGGCTCTGGTATATGTAATCGGTGGTTTATCTGGTAATAGTTGACCTATAATTCAAAGCTGGCTCTCATTACAGGGCTTCTTCAGGTGCGGGAAATGTAATAATTGCAAAATCACAAATTTTCCCAAATAAACAACAACAGTTCATTCAACTATCACCACATTTAAACATGAGATCCAGGAGCATCTCTCCTGCCACTCCAATAATGTCATCTATGTTCTACAATGCCCCTGCAACAAACAATACGTAGGGCGCACAAAAAGATTACTCAAAACGAGAATATCTGAACACATCTCGAATATTAAAAAGGGCTACGAGCTACATTCTGTCTCCAAGCACTATAAAGAACACCATAATTGTGACCCATCAACACTTATCTATGTAGCCATAGAAAAAATCACACGTCAATGGAGAGGCGGGAACCACATAGCCGCTATGTCAAGGTCTGAATCCAGAAAAATATTTGAATTCAACACAATGATCCCCAAGGGTCTCAATGCAGAAATGGAAATCTTTGGCTTTCTATAAGAGAACGGTGACTCTAGACCTGGCGGGGTGCCCCCTCGGGAATTGAGGTCGTAGTCCGGCTGTCTACCAGCACTCCGACCCCTCCTCCCGGGTGGGCCCTCCCCATAAATACCTCTCATAAATACCTCTCATCATGCAAACACTTCTCGTCACACAAATATTACGTCCCTATGAACACCATCTCCCTCCAAATACGAAGAGAAGGTATAACAACCTAACACTACTCCTAGACTGTACATTCCAGACTGTAACTACTCTTCTACGTTATGACCGGATATAAAATTATTCATGGTATCTATCCACATATTAGAATATAATGAAGGTCATCCACTTTTTTATAAATTTTTTATACATCTATATCATATTCACAATCTAATGATCTGATCCTTCAAATATTGGTATATACAAATATACCTTGTATTGGTCCACTATATAATTTTAATCCTATTTTTATCTCTATATCCTGTTCTTACATATCTTTTGCACCCGAATAATTGACCACCTGTTATTGGATTATCCATTCTATTTTGAGAATATAGAATTTATCCAAAGAAAAGAAGAAGAAAGAGAAAAAACACCCTCTTTTTTTGAAACAAACTTTTGACTACTCCCATATCTGGAAAAAACCTTAACCACTCCCATATCTGAAAAAACCGTAACCACTCCCATATCCACTAATTGGACCCAATCAGAGGCATATATATTCCCAAAAAACAAGAGGCTACTCATTCCCACTGATGAAGGAGCAGTAAGCTCTGAAACGCGTATGGGCATTGAGTAAGTCTATGTCATCTAGCTAGCAACGAAACAAGAAGGATCCGACCACTACAGATCAGCTCCGGAGCTACCCAAAAACTACAGCGCCTCCACTTCCCGCCACTAGCCTCCACGTGGCAAGCTCCATCAGCACTGAGCGGGAGATCCGAGGAACGCTGGTGACGTCACCGGAAGTGACGACACCTAATAACAACTAACGGCCGGAGACACCAGAGAGCGGGAACGGCACACGTGGATATTGCCGCCCGGACAGGAGCCGCTGATCAGCGCACCAACAGCCACAAGGAGGGTAACGTACCTGCTTACAAAGCAGTCTTTACTCCACAGCCCATCAATACTGAACCGAAATCGGATTAATCTCTAAACCCCAAAAAATCTTGGGCTATATGAATTAGACCTGTTTGGGAAGGTACATACCTCTCTCCCAAAACAGGTGGATAAAACAGATTTATGAGACTATCTCCTCTCCCTCCATACCAGGAGCACCTCTTCTTCTTCTTTTTTCCAACAGGATTATACATTTTTTTCCAACAGGATTATACATTATTGACATTATAATAGGATATTATTGGTCATCATAATACTGGAAGTGCCTTTTTTTCAGCGGAGTTCTCCCTCTTTTTTCCAACAGGATTTCTCTTTTTTCCAGCAGGATTTTTATTGAATTTTTTATTTAATTTTTTATTGAATTGACATTGAACCGATTTCTATTGGTGTCTTTTTATTTTATTTTCTTTTATTATCTCTATTACCATCATGTATTGATTTATTTAATCATGTGCATACACAGCTATTATATCTGACTTATTTCAATATCAGCTATTCCTCATTAAATGAATATTTTTCCATACACCTCAGGTGTTTGAGTGCCATCCCTCTACTTTTACACATATCTCCTTACCACAAGCGTTGGGTACGCTTTGTTTGGATTGAGCACCTAATCCATCCTCTTGCCAACAGAGAGCCGCCTCACTTCTATTCTTCAAACCACTGTAAGTTGAAATGTATTGTTATTATCCTTAACTATATATATATATATATATATATATATAGTGACAATATATTCTGTAGCACAGGCACATCAGGCAGTACTAAGCATATACTAAACACTGCTTGTGAGAGCAGCATCATTGTGCATACATTTGACCATTTCATTGAAAAGGACATGATTTTATCAACGGATTTCAACCATTCATCATATTAGAGACCATTTTTGCCAGTCTCGTTGATACATTTATCTACAGTTATTTGGAAAGGGGAGGGAGGGGATATATCATGGCTTCATTCCAGAATTTAGTGCTTTTGCAACTTTTTGAGTTCACTTGCATAACATTTTAGTATTTTTACACCACTCACCCCATCCCTCAGACAAAAGTAGATGCTCTAAATTTAAACACCGTGCACTGTGTTAATAAATTTGGTGTTAAGAACACCAATTCCCTTCAAATATTCACCTTATGATAAATCATCCCCATTGTTCCACATTATGATAATAAAGCTAATTGATATTTAAAACCAGATTAAACAACCCAGCTTCAACATAACACACATTTTTCCTAATATTTTATTTTTAGGGCACATAAGTAATATCTTACGCTGAATTTGCAAAAATAATAGAAAAACCTTAGCAACTGTCAAATGGAGATATATGGTGACTTCAATAACTGTGCTTTTATATACTGTATCTTCAATTTATGTTGCAAGTTACAAAAGGAAGGTTTTTATACTTTTATAGACCAGTAATATACTAGAAAAGACACTAGATCACAAATTATAAGTAAAGTATAAATAATTATCAATTCTACAGCAGAAAATACAATTAAATGTAATGGCTAGCTTTGTGGGAACAGGTGGGTACAACGTTTTGGAATGATGAAGTACGAGCTAGGACTGTAAGGTTTTTAGAAATTTAGGAGCATTCAATTTCCAGCAATTTTGTGGGTCTCTACTTTTCATCTTCCCCCCAATTCTCCTATGTGTATGCATCACCTGTTACAAAATGTAACAGTATTTGCTGAATTGGGATCTTTAGCATTTAATTTACCATAAAATTAAAAATATAGAACTAGTGTCAAGCAAATTTTCAGGGAAAATTCGATTTGCTGTGAAGCAGAATTTCCTCGTGCTTCATGGTCGCGAATTGATTTTCCCTGAATGGCAGTAAAAAAATTAAAAATAAAATAAAAAAATCATACTTACCTCATCCATTTAAGCATGAAGAGCTGGCTGCTGCCAGCTTGATTAAAGATCTTGCACTAACTCCTGTGCGCGGTAACGTATGACGTCATCATTTGCAGCGAAAGATTTTGCGCTAGATCTTCAATCAAAATGGCGGTGGCCGACTCTTTTTGATCAAATGGATGAGATATGATTTTATTAAAAAATATATATTTTACACTGTATTATTGCTGTCAGATGACGGGGGCGATGCAATCACCGCGCCCTGTCATTGCACCCACTACTTACATAGAATTGTGCTTCGTGACAAAGTAATTCGTCACAAAGCAAATTTTATTGTGAAATTCGTCAAACCAGCCAAAGCGAATTTTTCAATACTTCGCTCATCACCTGGGCCCAGAGGAGACGATTAGACTATTATCTTTTCACTTCCTATAGTATTGAAACAGATCACTGGAGTAAATCACTGGAACTACTTGTTGGATGGACTAAGCTGACCAGTGCAGGTGGATGAAGCTTGCTGGTTGGATGACCATAGTAATTTACTATTACTGTAAATCTTTTTTCCAACATGATTTAGCAAATAACTGTATTGGCCATGCCATAGCAGTCCTGGAGCATTTCTCAGAACTTTACATTGTCAATCCCCTGGTACTACTCATGGAAAGCTCAGAATCAACTGACTTGTGTGCTACCATTTCCCTGGATAATAGTGTGTGTCCCTACACGGTATGACACTGTCGGCTCTGAATAAAACATGAGACATGCCCTTGTGAACTTCCCAGAAGAATACCAGAGGAACAGAACAATGCAGAGTTCTGAGAAACAAAGCAATTATTTTCTAAACAGATGTATCAAGAGAGGTGAATGGTCCACTTTTAAAGGTAGTTGTAACAAGAAAACGTCTACACTTAGGCCCCTTTGATACGAGCGAGTTTTCCGCGCAGGTGCAATACGTGACGTGATTGCATAGCACCCGCACTGAATCCTGACCATCTCATTTCAATAGGTCTGTGTACATAAGCGTTTTTTTCACGCATCAGTTTTGCATTGTGTGAAAAGCACAGTATGTTCTATATTCTGCGTTTTTCACGCAGCTCTGGCCCCATAGAAGTGAATGGGTCTTCAGTGAAAAACGCATTGCATCCGCAGGCAAGTGCGGATGCAATGCGTTTTTCACTGATGGTTGCTAAGAGATGTTGTTTGTAAACCTTCAGTTTTTTATCACGCGCGTGAAAAACGCATCAATACGCATTGCACCCGCACGGAAAACACTGAACAACTAAACGCAATCGCAGACAAAACTGACTGAACTTGCTTGCCAAATGGTGCGGGTTTCACTGAACGCACCCTAATCCGTATCATTCGTGTGAAAGAGGCCTTAAGTGGAGTAGTAGTAGTAGTAGAGTAGTGGACTGTAACCCTTTGATCAGAGATTTAGACCTCTACATGTCTAAATGCAAGGACCACATTTATCAATGTTCAGTACTTGCACCTTGCATCTTCCCTGGAACACCTTTAGAAATCATTTGTGCTATGCATATCAGTTTCTAAGGCCTAGTTCACACGAACGTTTTTTTTGCGGGTGTACGGGCCGTTTTTTTGTGTTCCGTATACGGTCCGTATACGGAACCATTCATTTCAATGGTTCCGCAAAAAAAACGGAATGTGTTCCGTATGCCTTCCGTTTCCGTTTTTCCGTTCCGTTGAAAGATAGAGCTTGTCCTATATTTGGCCGTAAATCACGGGTCGTGGCTCCATTCAAGTCAATGGATCCGCAAAAAAAACGGAACACATACGGAAATGCATCCGTATGTCTTCCGTTTCCGTTCCGTTTTTTCTGAACCATCTATTGAAAATGTTATGGCCAGCCCAATTTTTCCTATGTAATTACTGTAAACTGTACATGGCATACGGAAAAACGGAACGGAACAACGGAATGGAAACGGAAACACAACGGAACTCAAAAACGGAACAACGGATCCGTGAAAAACGGACCGCAAAAAACTATAAAAGCCATACGTTCGTGTGAACTAGGCCTAAGACTGGACTGAGCAGTGGCCATGACTTGCTGCTTGGCCAGGATTTAGACATATTTATGAATTGCAACTTTTTTAAATATCTCAATAGTTTTGCATAGGTTCTCAGTGATTAGTTGTTATTTCATTTAAAGAAGCATCTCCAGACTTAAAGGGAAACTGTCACCAGCGACCTCCCTATCCAATTATTTACACAGACACATAGCTGTGGTTCACCTGATTAAAACGCTGGTTTTCTTTAGTTGATCACGTGTTATGATCCTTTTTCCTAGTATGCAAATTAAACATTGGGAGCAATGAGGGCATCGGTGTTACTCCTGTTGCACCCAAGTTTTGCTCCTTTATGTTGACAGCCCCTCCTTTTTGCTTTGCCACTGCCTGGCCGTGTCAATCAAGGAACTTGGGTGCAACAAAAGCAACAGTGATGCCCTATTTGCACTAAATGCTTAATTTGCTTATTAGGAAAAAGTATCATAACTCAGGAACAGAGCCTTCGGATCAACAATAGAAAAACAGCATTGTAATCAGGTGAACAAATATGTGTCTATGCAAACATTTGGTTAGGGAGGCCGCCTTCTCCTTTGCTCGGTGCATTGAATAGGGAAAGCAGATATCCTGCTTTCTCTATTGGACCCGGTGATCATGGGATCTTAGCAGACCCCAATCAGCTCTGACTGTGTACAATGATCCCACAGAGGGATTTCTTTCTTGTAACTGGGGCTCCAATGTCCATGTCCTCCAGAGGTCTTTTAGTGACCTTTTGAGGGACATATTATGAGCCAAAAATTAAAAAAATGTTTTAAAAATATAATAATAAATACAAAAAAATTCCCACCCCCAACTGAAACAGTTGCCAATAGCTCCCCATTCAGAAGAAACTACTGTATATCAAAATAACTGACACAAAATAAGGAAACCACTTTAATAATTTATTTTGGTGTCAGTGCATATATAACCTCTTCAACCACCATGACATATCTGTATGCCCTGGTGGCTGAGGAAATTTATGGAGTGGGGTCAGCGCAGCAGGTGGGTGCTGGCTGTATAATACAGCAGTCACCAGGCCACAATGATCGGGATCAATGATGATGTCAAACCCAGACATTTAACCCCTTACATGCCATAGTTAATAGGGATCATGGCATCTGTTGAGGGCTCCCTTCCTCTGCCTTCTGATTGGAGCCCCCACAGTGAAACCGTGGGGCTCCAATCAGTTGCCATGACGACCTGGGGCCTGCTGAAGGTTTCCAGTTCTGTGATGGTAAACTGCCTGTAAATCAGAATCCCATACACCATAATAGATCTCTATTATGGTGTAAGGGGCAAGCAATAAAAAGATCCCAGGTCCCAGCCTCCTATGGGGAATAAAAGTTATTATGGAAAAAAAAATATACAAATTCTAAAATAATTTTTTCAGCACTAAGCCCTAATTTGGGGGGGGGGAAACATGATTTGCCATTTTTTGGTCCCTTTCTCTCACTGAAAAAATTAAATAACAGTGATTAAAAAGTAATATGTACTAAAAAAAAATGGTAATTAAAACTACAGCTTTAACCCATGTAAAGATGAACAAATGCACATTCATCGGATGATTTTATCTTTTGGCTGACACTAAAAACCATTGGGGGAGATTTATCAAAACTGGTGCAAAGAAAAGCTAGCCAATCAGATTCCACCTTTCATTTTCCAAGGGAGCTCAAAAAAATTAAAGATGGAATCTGATTGGTTGCTGTGGGCAACTTAGCCAGTTCTCCTTTACATCAGTTTTGATAAATCTCCCCCATTGTGTCTGTGCAGCATATCTCCCTCTGTAAACATTGATCTGCTGCCTTTTTGCTGTTTGTTACAGAAACTTTACTTCTGACGTCCTTAATAGAAATATTACTTCTAGTGGGATCATGACTTTCTGACAGCCATTCTTTCTGGTTTCTCACCATCCTTTATTGATCCAAATAATGCATTCTAAGAGCCAATTTACATTTCAATCAGTACTATGATCTGAAAATTTGTGGGCAGATTTTTTATTTTTTTTTGCAGAGTACAGAGAGTAAATTCTGCTTCTTGTGTACCTCTCCCTAACGAATGTGGTCCGAACCAGCGAAATATAAAGTAAGACAAGCACATGGTCAGTTGTGGTTTATCTTTAGTTTATTTGAAGAAGGATTGGAAGGATTTATAAAGCTTATTATAGCATTAAAAAAACAGCTTTTTGCCCTTTTTTCCATCATTTGTGTTACTTTTCTAAAAAGTAGGCGGGGCTTGGAATAATGGATTGAGATTGCGTGAAGGCAGTCACATATTTTACAATTTATGCCAGAAATTGGTGTAAATTATATAAAAAAAATCGACACACCAACTCATGGCTATTGTTGATCTCAATATGTGATGCACGCACAGCCCAAAAATGTGTGTTCCACAAAAATGTGTGTGCTTCTACTCCAGCGAGCTTTGCATTATGACTGGCGTATGAAACACTAGTCTTTATAAATTCTCCTCTGATGTGTCTTTGCAATGAATGGAATTACAATAATTATCTGCAAGCAGACAACCATAAGCCTGTATTCTAGCAGCTGACGATAAGGGGAAGGATTTACCTGCAGCAATCGTCTCTTTTGTATGGAGACAAAGTGATCGCTACAGTGATTGCTCATCCTGCTAGAAAAATATTGATGATAAATATTCACAACCAGTATTAACTATATCTCCTGGCTAACTAGCCAGCATAAAAAGAGAAATGGTATGCCATGCCTGATGTAAAAAATGAAAATCGGACATCATACAGTACATGGCAATTTATTTCTAACAAAACCAGAACCAGCCCTGTACCTCACATGGATCCAGAGATCTCCCCACTCATTTCTCCAGTTGCTCTACTAGATTTATTTCAGGCTAGCAGCTCAGGGGGTGTGTCCATTCTGTTACTGTTCAGGGGGGTCCTTTCTCAGGAGTGACTCCTTTTGCTTCAGTACTTTCCCTGTATCTGTCACAGAAGATATGGCTGGTGACAGTTGAAAGTAAGAACTGAGTATATGTGACCACTCCAGGTGGATGAGCATCTTACTACACAGATTAAACACCAGGGGGCACCATTATAATGAAGTATAGCGAATATCTCACAACTGGTGCATTTGGATGAGTGATGGCAATGAAACCCCATGACAGAGCCGGTTACTCCAAATCACGGGTCTAATTTAATTGTCAAAAACAGGATTTATTGCTTTTTTTTTTTGCTGAGCCACAAAAGCAGCATCTTTTTGGTCCAAATGTCTTTCTCAAGTTAAATGTTTTTCCTTTTAACAATAAAGCATCAAAAAATTGAAATAACTTCGGTGCCTTGGACTCATTTTTGCTAAAGATATGATGCTTTGGACTCTTTTATATGCTGATTCTCTATGTGGACCTAAACGCCAACATTGTATCTGTTGCACATTTTACCCCTTTGTATCCGCAATCTATCTGGTGAACACTGATCTTATTTTATTGACAATTTCTTCATTACTGACCTCTTCCCATTCCCCATTTTTCTCACCACAACTTCTCTTTGGCTGACGTCACCGATCGGTAACATAATCTTATTTACAGTCCTGATTTATAACAGCACACATGTAATTGCACCCGAAAGGTTTCTCCGACAGTTGCTTAGTTTTCCAGGTCTCCTGACAAGATATCAATCTGAACAGATGATCTGTCGAGGAAGTGAGTAAAACCATTTATTCATCTTGGGTGGCAAGGAAAACGTGCTGCGCCTGCGAGCTGCGAGACTTCTTTAGGTATCCAATGCATTGGTGTTTTGATAAGCATAAAAGATTCTGGTTCTGAGCGCGCCCCTGGCTCTAGCCAGCACAGGGGGATCCTAAACTGGGGGTTCTGTATTAGCTTAACTTGCTCCAATAAGAGATATTAACAGGGGTTAAGTACAGTGCAATACATTGTATGCCAAGAGGCAGAAACATTTTAAATGTTCTGCAACAGCGAAGACCAAATACTTGGTTCTGCCATGCTTTAATTTAATTTGTCTTTCAATGACCATGTGTATGAGTCTTTAAAATGCTACCGGAGCAGCTCATGTGTGGGCTGGAATTATGGAGCCTTCGGCACAACTCTGCTACATTTGTTGTCATAGGGAACTGGTCACAAAATTGTATTTATTGCAATTTTACATACATTGAGCAGAATTTTTTTTCCCTAATATATGTGTGTGTGTGTGTGTGTGTGTACATATATATATATATATATATATATATATATATATTTACACATTTTTATATCTATGTATCTATGGCTATTATTAGAGATGAGCAAAGTTTGGGAAAATTAGATTTAGCTGCATCGCCAAATTTTACAAAAAAGTTTGCTTCATGATGAATTATTTTGTCACGAAGCACATTTATTTTTTGTAAGTAGTGGGTGATATGACAGGGAGCTGCGATAACGCTGCTCCCCATCATTGTACCCCTCAGATGCCACGTTCATACATGATCACGGCATCTGAGAGTAATAATACAGTGTAAAATGAACATAAAAAATAATGAAATCATACTTAATGCCTCCATTCGCTTGCAATGGGCCGGCTGCCGCCATCTTGCTAGAAGATCTCACACGGCCCTAGATGACGTCATACGTCACCACGCACTGGATTTCGGCCAAGATCTTCAATGAAGATGGTGGTCGCCGGCCCTCGTGAGCAAATGGAGTAGATGAGTATGATTTTTTTTTTTTTTTTTTTACACTATTTCAGGTTAAATCGATTCTCTACCACAAAGCATGAGGAAATTCGGCTTCGCGGTGAATGGAATTTATCCTGAAATTTGCATCGAATTCCACTTTGTTGGATTCGATTTGCTCATCTCTAGTTATTGTATTTATATGTTTAAACTCTGCCCTGCTGATGAGCCAACCTATGGAGCTGCATCTAGCTATTGAAAGCAATGGAAGTGAAGATTTATCAATAACTGGAATATGAGTGGATACTATGAGCAAATTTATCATATTTATTTCAAGAAATATTACCCATTGGGTAGAATAGGTGTCTATTGCTCTTATTTGATATGTTCTGCTGATTCGAGGTGCACCAAGCAGTGATACCCCCATCCTGACCATCAGTATGTTTGAGGGGAACTAGCAATATTATTTGACACTCTTAACCCTTCGCAGGCTTCACTCCATACACCAAAATTGTAGGTTGACTGTACTTTACCCAGCAATAAGGTTCATCTCATTGCTCTATCCATGTAGATAAGCATCCTGGCCAAGACAGAGTGGCTTGTTGGTGTTCCTGAGGCACCTACTATAGAAAGTGGTGCCCCCAACAGTCCCCTTAGTTATGCCTCATTTATGTCCTATAGACTATACGCCTTTCTATGAACATTCTCCTTAAATGTATGGGCCAAAAACAGCTTTAGAAGGCAACATTGAGCTTTCAAGCTACCAGTCTGACAGCTCAGTTATCAGCTTCTGTAGTCCTCTGTTGCTCCTCGTAGAAAAGAACAGGAATCAGACAAGTATTCAATTAAGTGAATTAGCATATGCGTTTTTTTATAGCTCCTTAACCCTTTGCAACATGTTCCGAAGTATTCCTCACATTTAAAGAGTTATTCCCCAAACATTAAAGACTTCACTTATGTTTACAATGGGTGAAACATACCAGATTCAAACCTTTAGGCAAAAGAAAGTGTTTCATATACAAAACCATAGGAGTATTTACAGATAATTGGGATTGTCAAATGCTTCAGTATAATGACAAAGTGCAGAGATCTCCCCTAAATGTAACAGGCTTGCTGCTTCTTGGTTTTTTGGCTGTTTTGCCCCAAGGGCTTGTGTTCCAGGGACAGGACAAATTAGACTCTAACTTCTCTAACATGGGAGGGATCCTGTGATTTTAATATTTTTATTTTAGTCACACATATGGATTTTATTTCCAACCGCAGCCACACACACACACAGAGATAAACATTAGAGACAAAAAATCCAGTTCAGCAAGCTGACTTTTATATATATATTTTGTAAGGCTTGCACCAAGAGTACAGTAGTTTTTGTATGTCCACTTTAAAAGATTGGAGCAATCTGAAACCTGCTAATCCTACTCATTTATTTCCTATAGTTCTACAACAATGAAATGTTTGGCAGGAAGACAATGGAACTACGTACTTCCAAATTTACAAAAAAAGAATAGCTTACAAATATTTTGCAAGGCTGGCTTTGTTGTGTATTTTCATATGAAATTCACAATGATAATTAATTATTGCAATAATACGACAAGTAAAGAATGAGATATATATATATATATGTTTTATTATTTGTTTTTAAATACATTTTTTGAATATATTCATTAGGTTTCTTTTTAGTACATAAGGTATGTGTTGTAGTGTGAACATGACATGATATGAGCGACTACAAGCATAAATATGCATACTTAGGAAATATTAATGTCATTGGCTTGACTGTTTGCTATTACTTTACTTGTTTTTGTATTATATACACAGATGAGCAAATTATTGGAAAATTTGATTCGGCTTGAAGAGCATTTCTTTATAAGTAGTGGGTGCAATGATAAGATTTTACCCCTCAGATGCCGCGATCATGTATGAACACGGCAACTGGTATAAATAACAGAATGTAAAATGAAAAAAAATAAAGTATCCTACTTACCTGATCCATTTGTTTGCAACAGGCTGGCCGCCGCCATCTTGCTTAAAGATCTGGTGCAAATCTTGACGGTGACGTCATACGTTACAGGGCACAGGATTTTGTGCATGATAGTTAAGCAAGATCGAGGAGGCCCGTCACAAATCTATTAGGTAAATATGTTTTTTTTGTAGTTTTTTTTTATACTAATTCAGGTTAAAATTATTCGCTACCACAAAGCACGAGGAAATTCGGCTTCAAAGCAAATCAAATTTATCCTGAAATTCGATTTGCTCAGCACTAATTATATACTATATATTTTTATCAGTTTGAAATAATGTGATAAATGATAATAAAAGTTAAAATAAAAATATATATGATTGGATCTAAAATTAAATATATCTTTAAAATTTTTGAGTAGCTTCCCATTTTTTATTTATTTTTTACTGGAAACATGAATTGCCATTATCAGTGCTAGAATTGTTGTTTTTATTTATACTAGAATTAAAAATGTTTACAAATGCACTAGTCTCTATATACACTTCCTAAACAATTCCTAAAAATTATTAAAGTGATCCATTTTTTTGGGTCAGTTTAGCTTGTTGAGATTACAGTTGTTTATTCATGTTTTGCTTTTGAAAAATGGTGGGTAGTGCTGGTATTTAGAGCTTTTTTGTTTCTTACATTTTTTAAATACATCTATCTCCATTTTTATTTTATTTATTTATTTTACAAATAAATATCCGGATAGAGCTTTGTAGCACAACTGTTCAATGTTTGAGTTTTTCTGACAGGTAGTACAAAGACCAAGGATTCCCTTCTTTCTTTTTTCTCTCACTATAGTAAAACTTATGTCCAGGGGATTCGAGTTCCCATAAAATACTGTATGCTGTTATGTGTGGCCAGAATAGGGTGACCTGAAATCTCTGTATATCACAAAGTATAACAGCACAATATAGGTAATAGGTGGAATATGTATAATAAAGGTAACTTAAAGTGGTTAAACACACACCGGGGAGGCTGGACAATGGATCTGTCTAGGAGTCCACAAAACATAATGTGCAAATATTTAATGTGCATAAATTGGTCTTTATCTGTAGTCCAATGTCTGTGTTTCTAAGTGAAATCAGGACTGGTTCAGCCCTTTATAAATAAAGTGGATACGAATGTTTGCAGTGGAATATATGACATCTTATGACTACTCACTGTTTTAATAATCAGGTCTGCATTACTTTAAATCTCTCCATTTAATGACATTACCAACAATTTCCATCACAACTGAATGATGTTTACCAGCTGATGCAATTGTGATTTTCACATATTTTCCTTAGAAATGTATATCCTGTGAGACCCCTCATATCATGTTCTTGTTATACTTTTTAACGTATAAAATGCTTTGCAGAGCATGGACGTCAAGTGAGTAACAACACATACATCAGCGCTCTGCTATTAAGAATTTGAGAATAAGCATGATGATTGGCAAGTCATTAAGAACGGTCATTAGATAACACAATGCGGGTATGTGAGCACTGCGGCTCCACTGAGTGTAATGGAGGTGCCGTCATCACAGCTCATTGAGAGAGAAGCTTCTAGACTGTGAGCCAAACAAGTGCAGTGCTTGGCATAGCCTATCTCTGGTGCGGTTAGAGTTAGGGTACATGCCAGAAGACTCGGGGCATCTCTTTCAGGTGCATTGGCCGCCTTTGAATTCCATTTTGCTTTTTTAATCTAATAGTAATTTGAAAATATATTTTGGGTCTCTTTTTTTGTTACAGAGCTCAAGATCTGCACAGCCATAAAATGAAAGCCATTTGCCTAAAAATAAGAGTATAAAAGTTAAAAATATTTCTCATATATTATTTAAAGATCATCTATCAGCAGATTTGTGGCTATGACACTGGCTGACCTGTTACATGTGCACTTGGCAGCTGAAGGCATCTGTGTTGGTCCCATGGTCCCATGTGTCCGCATTGCTGAGGAAGTGAAGTTTTAATATATGCAAATGAGCCTCTAAGAGCAACGGGGGAGTTGCTGTTACACCTAGAGGCTCTGCTCTCTCTGCAACTGCCAGAACTTTGATTGACAGGACCAGACAGTGTAAACGTGATCATACCTCACAGTGACCTCCTAAAGTCAATCAAAGTGCAGAGGGTGAATCAGTTTCAGGGCTCATGCACTCGGCTGCTGGACGGCTGTTCTGTGCATTGAGGACTGCAATTTGCGATCCCCAATGCATGGGCGACATCTGTTCGGATTCAGCAGATGGATCCGTGATGGGTCCGCGATCTATCCGCACCACAAAAAATAGAACATGTTCTATATTTTTTTGGTGCGTTTAGCATGGAGAGAAACCCCACGGAAGCAAGTGAATGGATTTGCATCAGTGCCGTTTGTAGGCTGCAATACGGGAACGGCCGGGCAACGCCCGTGTGCATGAGCCCGCAGAAAGAGCTGAGTCTCTAGGAGTAACGTCAAGTACCCCATTGCTCTTAGAGACTTATTTGCAGATATTAAAACATGCGGACACATATGGACACAGGATCAACACAGTTGCCTTCAGCTGCCAAGCCCACATGTAACAGGTCAGCCAGTCCCACAGGTACAAATCTACTGACAGATGGTAACATCCAGCTGGACCTTCATTGCAAACAGCTATGAATTATTTTATAACCTCTATCAGGAATAAAGGAATGGTACATCATAGAGTCATAAGAATAGATGAATGGTTGTTATTACATGGGGAATGCAGGTAGTTACTAAAAACAGAAATTTCAGAAGTGGTGAAAGGTCCTCTTTAAACGGTTTGTTATTTTCAGAAACAGTACTATTCATCTAATGGGCTATATGTGTTATTGTACCTTAGCCTCATACAAATGGGTCTAAAGTAGATGGGAAAAGACTGGTATTGGTTCTGAAAAAAATACCAGCCCATTTTTCTAATGATGTCTTTTCAGTGAGCCTTTGCTTTTCTGTTATACCTTATGCTTGGTTTCAAGTACATGTGATGTAACATGTCCTGTTATGTATATATATATTTTAATAATCTTTTTCTATACTCTGTCAGATTTTATAGTGTAAGACCTCTTGCCCACGAACGTAAGGGCTCCATGCCATTCTGTGGACCTCAAATTGCGGTCCGCAATGCACGGGCACCGACCGTGGGGCAGCCGCATGCGGATCGCAGACCCATTCACTTGAATGGGGTCCGTGATCCATCCGTTCCGCAAAAAGATAGAGCAAGTTCTATCATTTTGCGGAATAGAAGAATGGAACGGAACCCCACAGAAGCTCTCTGTAGTGCTTCCATTCCGTGGTTGCACCGCATCTCTCAAGTGAATGGGTCCGCATCCGTAATGCGGAATGCATATAGCTGGTGCCCCGTGTATTGCAGACCGGCATCATGCGGGCCGCAATACGGCCAAGGGGGACACCTGGTCGTGTGAAAGAGGCCTAACTGTGATTTTATACATTTTTATTGACATAGTGACATGTTAGAAGTCTGAGCTATATGCTCTTTCATTGCTGATCTGCTCTGCCCAACTCCTTATAAGACTGTCCACATTCTGCTCCACTTTCTTAGAAGAGTTGGGCAGAGCCAATGAGAAAGAGATACAGTGCTTAACAGAGCGTTTCTGCTCCTTCGTTTGAGCAATTGGAGTCTTAGCACCCAATCTTACACCAACCAAAATTTCTGACACTACGTTATAGAATGACAGGTTCATTTCAAAGTGGTTTTTAGTGGTTATTCTCCATTTTTTACTTTATAATACATTTAATAGAGCAAAAAAAAGTCAGCATACTATGTATATCCAGGGGCATATACAGAAATCCTTGCCCCACCCCCCTACATAGCTAATCCTCTATATTACTTTTATTACTGTTCTTTTCCAGATTGTTACTGCTGCGTCTTGAAGCCATAGGCTTAACTGTAGTATATGGTAGGATTTTCTTTGACTAAAAATCTCAATAGTTTTCTTCCTTTGCATTATGTACTAGTATTTACAGATACATTGAGGTTTTTAGTCCTAAAACATCATACCATTGCTTATGGCTTAAAGGGGTATTCCCATCACATACAATGGGGGCATATCGCTAGACTCACACCTCACACCTACAAGGAGAATGGAGTGGGAAGAGTGGTGGCTGGAGGACCCCGGGTTTCCCGAAGTCCGTCCACCACCAAGCGCTGCTCCCCGCTGCTCCTATACAAGTGAATGGGAGTGCATCACACACAACCGCAGCCCCTGCTCCCATTCATTTCTATGGGGCAGACGGAAATAGCCGGCTGCGCATGCCCAGTGCGCCCTCCATTAATTTCCCTGCTTCGTTCTCGTTGTAGGTGTGGGTCCCTATCAGACAATGAGGGCATATCCTAGCAATATACCCCCAATGTATGTGATAGGAAAACCCCTTTAACTGGTAAGGTTTCTGTCTCCCATGCAGAAGGATCTGGGTTCAAAGCCTTGGCAATCCAGAAAAAAAAGGACCTAACAGCCCATCTCTATGACAGTGTGCAGAACTCCATAGAAAAGAGCAAGGACTCAATAGAGCAGCACAGAAGGGGTGGGTGGCCAACTGTGACTCTATAGAGTAGAGCATAGACTCTTTAGAGTGTCCTCAGCGAGGCTCCATAGAAACTGTGTGGGTGCAATATCATTGAGGAAACCCCAGTGATTATGTAAAAGAGGCATACGCTAAAGATAGTGATCAAAGATTCCTCTAATCCCTACCGCCACCATGCACATAAATATGGTCAGGGATGAAGACAGCTCAATTCTGAGCTGCTATCATATATTCAATGGTGTCAAAAGATTGATACATAAATATTGGCCCTCCTTTTTTCATAAAGAATACATAGGGCTATTACATTACATTGTCATCAAACTGTAAGACATCTTATGAGGTTTTGGTGGTTTCAGTGTTTGATCATTTCTTAAAAAACCAAAGAGTTAATCAAGACCCTTGTGGAGAGTGAAGGCTGTAGACTTTCCTAAATACAAGCACCTGACAATCACATTCGGCTATGGCATTGATGGAACAGCTTGGATATTTTCACATATACACTTACATCAACAATTTAGCTATGTGCTTGTCAGGGTCAAAACTGGGTCAGGAATCAAAGGCAATGAAAGTTGTGAAAGGTGGTTACTGTGTCACTCCAACTACAGACGGCAATCAAGGTTTGGGTTCTATCTGACAGAACCACCCTTCAGAGCCAACGATAACAAAAGGTAATGTATGCCAAGGCTTGTCAAACTAAACACTCATTGTACAGCAGTCTATAACGATGGTTGATACCGCCATTCAATCCTCTCAATGTAAGCATGTGTTTTTGCAAGCTAGAAAGTGGTTTTGTTTTTTAAAAAAATTATTATGAAGATTTTATTTTATTAAAAAACACACTGGAGTTAATATTGATAACCACAGCAAATCCAAAGAAGGTAATATTGGGTTGCATAGTATGTCAGATTGTCAAAATAATATAACTTCTTGGTTATGTGGCCTTCACTGAAGAATTGTTTCCTTTTTTTATTAACTTTATTTTGACTTTACTTTCTGAGTTGTATTTTCTATTAAAGTCTTTTACAAGGAGCAGATTAAATGGTTTTAACATCTAGCATGCTTATTTTTCATCTGAAAAATCCATTTGCTGTTCCTCTTCAGTTCGTACCTGTCCTACATAAAAACTGATTTGTGAGCTTAGGACCTAGATTTAAGGCTCTGTGCTCCATAGTGACCTTTCCATGTTTTCTCCTCCTATGCCCTGTGTGACCACAGTTGGCTGCCTTGGTTTGCTGAAGATGGATCAGAGGAATCTCATTCTCTCAACAGTTTGGTGTTCGGGGGGAAGGGCCATGTGTATACCATGAATATCTCAAGTTGGAATGTCCCTTCAATGGTTCCTTTTCTATTTTTTGGGTCAGATAAATATTTTTCACTGGTAAAGCAAAACAAATCTGCAATTCTACAACCTGCTAAACATTATTTTACTGAATGTTAATAGGGTTTTGAACATTATATTTCCCTGCCCAGAGTGTACCTTGGAGATTTGTGAATACTAACACAAAGATGATACTCCACTAAGTATCAGCCTCCTCATGAAATATACTCTAACTCTCCTCAGATTACTCGCTACTACTTCACAAGTGTCTCCTCTAACTGGTCATCTTCCAGAGGAAGCCATCTCCTCTAGTCACCTAACTAATTTGACCTAAATGAATTGCCCTCTAATTGACCTGCAGAGATTCTGAGCTTGAGAGCCATAGGAATGCAGTAGTAATGTAGGTTAGAATCCCCCTCCCAGCAGGTGTATGGGACAACCTGTATGGACCTCAGAAAACACTCTGTGTGAAGATACACTGCTTTCCATTGTGCTGGCTGGGGCCTCTGTGAGATATGAGCACGCAGCACCGCTTTATCTCTCAGTACTTTTAAGGCAGCAATATTTTATGCTCTGCTCACATTAATATTATTTCCATCGTGGCGCCAATGTTTTAGACAACAACAAAAAAATTGTGGGACAGATTTCTAAAAGTGGATTTTCCTATGCCAGTCTTAGGAGCAATGCATCATGTGCACTGCACCAGAAAAGTGTTTTTGCCTGTTGAGTAGGCATTTGTACCAAAATTTATGAGGTGCCTGCACAATTTTTTTTGTGTGGTTTGTACCATGAACAGCAGTTTACATTTACTAAGGGGCAGCCAGATGTTTTGTGGGTGGAGCTCTGTTCTTAGATAGATTTAGCATTGCGATTTCTGCAAGGTCACAAAAAAAGTTGCAAGTGTACCCCAGTCCACTAGTGGCATACACATTGATGGGAACTTTGCAATAAATAAGATTAGACTTTAGACAGAAAAATCACTATGTAATTTGTGCAATAAAGTTAACAAAAAGGCATGCTACATTTTTTTACATTTGGCTGAAGAAATAGGGCTAAGGCCGAGTTCACACGAACGTGTGTGACCCGTGCTCGTGCTGCGGCCCGCAAATAGCGGGCCGCAATGCACGATCGCCGGCCGTAGGTCAGCCGCATCGGATCGCGGACCCATTCACTTTAATGGGTCCGCAATCCGCCCATTCCGCTAAAAGATAGGACATGTTCTATCTTTTTGCGGAACGGAGGTACGGGACGTAACCCCACAGAAGCACTCCGTAGTGCTTCTGAGGGGTCCCGTCCCGTGCGGCCGTTCCGCGATTCCGGATTTGCGGACCCATTGAAGTGAATGGGACCGCATCCGTAATGCACAGATCACACACGTTCGTGTGAACTAAGCCTAACAGACATTCCACAAAAAAACTGATACATCACCCCTTAAAAGGAAGTGCACGGCAAGTAAGTGGTGTCAAATTTATTAAGAGGCACAGATATCTCAATACATTCAGCAAAAATCTTCAGTTTTTCCATGCTAAGAGCTGGCATAGATTTCAGCTATAATTTTGACAGTTTTGACAGTTTCTGGAGCAAATTATAGTAACTTCCAAAGGAGCTGCATAGCAATTGTTATCCCTAACCCTAAGTCCACACCTGAGCGTTTTACAGCGCGTTTGAACGCGCTGTAAAACGCCCGACGCATAAACAAGTTCTTGAGCTTTTTTTGGGGCGTTTGTCACGCGTTTTGGCCCATAGACTCATTGGACAACACTGCAGTCAAACGCGCGTTTACTATTGCAAAAAACGTGCATAAAAACACGCGACAAATACGCGTGTAAAACGCACGTCTCAGAAACGCTCAGGTGTGAACCCAAGGTAATAGCTACCATTAGAAATATATCATCATAAAAATATTACAATATAACAATATAGTAACTTTAGATTTCTATTTGATGTAGCACAGCCAGATATTCTAGGTGTACCCTGCAAAGTTGAGGTTTTTCTATGTTTTCAAAGTGGTCAGGCTCTTCCTCATGTGATGTTTGGTCTTAGTCCCCTATAACATGCAGCCTTTCAAGGTATTAACTAGAGTTGAGCGAACACCTGGATGTTCGGGTTCGAGAAGTTCGGCCGAACATCCCGGAAATGTTCGGGTTCGGGATCCGAACCCGATCCGAACTTCGTCCCGAACCCGAACCCCATTGAAGTCAATGGGGACCCGAACTTTTCGGCACTAAAAAGGCTGTAAAACAGCCCAGGAAAGAGCTAGAGGGCTGCAAAAGGCAGCAACATGTAGGTAAATCCCCTGCAAACAAATGTGGATAGGGAAATGAATTAAAATAAAAATTAAATAAATAAAAATTAACCAAAATCAATTGGAGAGAGGTTCCATAGCAGAGAATCTGGCTTCCCGTCACCCACCACTGGAACAGTCCATTCTCAGATATTTAGGCCCCGGCACCCAGGCAGAGGAGAGAGGTCCCGTAACAGAGAATCTGTCTTCATGTCAGCAGAGAATTAGTCTGCATGTCATAGCAGAGAATGAGGCTTCACGTCAGCCACCACTGCAACAGTCCATTGGCATATATTTAGGCCCAGCACCCAGGCAGAGGAGGGAGGTCCCGTAACAGAGAATCTGTCTTCATGTCAGCAGAGAATTAGTCTGCATGTCATAGCAGAGAATGAGGCTTCACGTCAGCCACCACTGCAACAGTCCATTGGCATATATTTAGGCCCAGCACACACACAGGCAGAGGAGAGAGGTCCCGTAACAGACAATCTGGCTTCATGTCAGCAGAGAATCAGTCTGCATGTCATAGCAGAGAATGAGGCTTCACGTCAGCCACCACTGCAACAGTCCATTGGCATATATTTAGGCCCAGAACCCAGGTAGAGGAGAAAGGTCCCGTAACAGAGAATCTGGCTTCATGTCAGCAGAGAATCAGTCTGCATGTCATAGCAGAGAATGAGGCTTCACGTCAGCCACCACTGCAACAGTCCATTGGCATATATTTAGGCCCAGCACACACACAGGCAGAGGAGAGAGGTCCCGTAACAGAGAATCTGGCTTCATGTCAGCAGAGAATCAGTCTGCATGTCATAGCAGAGAATGAGGCTTCACGTCAGCCACCACTGCAACAGTCCATTGGCATATATTTAGGCCCAGCACCCAGGCAGAGGAGGGAGGTCCCGTAACAGAGAATCTGTCTTCATGTCAGCAGAGAATTAGTCTGCATGTCATAGCAGAGAATGAGGCTTCACGTCAGCCACCACTGCAACAGTCCATTGGCATATATTTAGGCCCAGCACCCAGGCAGAGGAGGGAGGTCCCGTAACAGAGAATCTGTCTTCATGTCAGCAGAGAATTAGTCTGCATGTCATAGCAGAGAATGAGGCTTCACGTCAGCCACCACTGGAACAGTCCATTCTCAGATATTTAGGCCCCGGCACCCAGGCAGAGGAGAGAGGTCCCGTAACAGAGAATCTGTCTTCATGTCAGCAGAGAATTAGTCTGCATGTCATAGCAGAGAATGAGGCTTCACGTCAGCCACCACTGCAACAGTCCATTGGCATATATTTAGGCCCAGCACCCAGGCAGAGGAGAGAGGTCCCGTAACAGACAATCTGGCTTCATGTCAGCAGAGAATCAGTCTTCATATCATAGCAGAGAATCAGGCTTCACGTCACCCACCACTGTAAGAGTCAATTTTCATAAATTTAGGCCCAGAACCCAGGCAGAGGAGAAAGGTCCCGTAACAGACAATCTGGCTTCATGTCAGCAGAGAATCAGTCTTCATATCATAGCAGAGAATCAGGCTTCACGTCACCCACCACTGTAAGAGTCAATTTTCATAAATTTAGGCCCAGAACCCAGGCAGAGGAGAAAGGTCCCGTAACAGACAATCTGGCTTCATGTCAGCAGAGAATCAGTCTTCATATCATAGCAGAGAATCAGGCTTCACGTCACCCACCACTGTAAGAGTCAATTTTCATAAATTTAGGCCCAGAACCCAGGCAGAGGAGAAAGGTCCCGTAACAGACAATCTGGCTTCATGTCAGCAGAGAATCAGTCTTCATATCATAGCAGAGAATCAGGCTTCACGTCACCCACCACTGTAAGAGTCAATTTTCATAAATTTAGGCCCAGAACCCAGGCAGAGGAGAAAGGTCCCGTAACAGACAATCTGGCTTCATGTCAGCAGAGAATCAGTCTTCATATCATAGCAGAGAATCAGGCTTCACGTCACCCACCACTGTAAGAGTCAATTTTCATAAATTTAGGCCCAGAACCCAGGCAGAGGAGAAAGGTCCCGTAACAGACAATCTGGCTTCATGTCAGCAGAGAATCAGTCTTCATATCATAGCAGAGAATCAGGCTTCACGTCACCCACCACTGTAAGAGTCAATTTTCATAAATTTAGGCCCAGAACCCAGGTAGAGGAGAAAGGTCCCGTAACAGACAATCTGGCTTCATGACAGCAGAGAATCAGTCTGCATGTCATAGCAGAGAATCAGGCTTCACGTCAGCCACCACTGCAACAGTCCATTGTCATAAATTTAGGCCCAGCACCCAGGCAGAGGAGAGAGGTCCCGTAACAGACAATCTGGCTTCATGTCAGCAGAGAATTAGTCTGCATGTCATAGCAGAGAATCAGGCTTCATGTCAGCCACCACTGCAACAGTCCATTGGCATATATTTAGGCCTAGCACACAGGCAGAGGAGAGGTTCATTCAACTTTGGGTAGCATCGCAATATAATGGTAAAATGAAAATAAAAATAGGATTGAATGAGGAAGTGCCCTGGAGTCCAATAATATATGGTTATGGGGAGGTAGTTAATGTCTAATCTGGACAAGGGACGGACAGGTCCTGTGGGATCCATGCCTGGTTCATTTTTATGAACGTCAGCTTGTCCACATTGGCTGTAGACAGGCGGCTGCGTTTGTCTGTAATGACGCCCCCTGCCGTGCTGAATACACGTTCAGACAAAACGCTGGCTGCCGGGCAGGCCAGCACCTCCAAGGCATAAAAGGCTAGCTCTGGCCACGTGGACAATTTAGAGACCCAGAAGTTGAATGGGGCCGAACCATCAGTCAGTACGTGGAGGGGTGTGCACACGTACTGTTCCACCATGTTAGTAAATGTTGCCTCCTGCTAACACGTTGCGTATCAGGTGGTGGTGCAGTTAGCTGTGGCGTGTTGACAAAAGTTTTCCACATCTCTGCCATGCTAACCCTGCCCTCAGAGGAGCTGGCCGTGACACAGCTGCCTTGGCGACCTCTTGCTCCTCCTCTGCCTTGGCCTTGGGCTTCCACTTGTTCCCCTGTGACATTTGGGAATGCTCTCAGTAGCGCGTCTACCAACGTGCGCTTGTACTCGCGCATCTTCCTATCACGCTCCAGTGCAGGAAGTAAGGTGGGCACATTGTCTTTGTAGCGTGGATCCAGCAGGGTGGCAACCCAGTAGTCCGCACAGGTTAAAATGTGGGCAACTCTGCTGTCGTTGCGCAGGCACTGCAGCATGTAGTCGCTCATGTGTGCCAGGCTGCCCAGGGGTAAGGACAAGCTGTCCTCTGTGGGAGGCGTATCGTCATCGTCCTGCCTTTCCCCCCAGCCACGCACCAGTGATGGACCCGAGCTGCGTTGGGTGCCACCCCGCTGTGACCATGCTTCATCCTCATCCTCCTCCACCTCCTCCTCATCCTCGTCCTCCTCGTCCTCCAGTAGTGGGCCCTGGCTGGCCACATTTGTACCTGGCCTCTGCTGTTGCAAAAAACCTCCCTCTGAGTCACTTCGAAGAGACTGGCCTGAAAGTGCTAAAAATGACCCCTCTTCCTCATCCTCCTCCTCCTCCTCCTGGGCCACCTCCTGTTCCATCATCGCCCTAAGTGTTTTCTCAAGGAGACATAGAAGTGGTATTGTAACGCTGATAACGGTGTCATCGCCACTGGCCATGTTGGTGGAGTACTCGAAACAGCGCAACAGGGCACACAGGTCTCGCATGGAGGCCCAGTCATTGGTGGTGAAGTGGTGCTGTTCTGTAGTGCGACTGACCCGTGCGTGCTGCAGCTGAAACTCCACTATGGCCTGCTGCTGCTCGCACAGTCTGTCCAGCATGTGCAAGGTGGAGTTCCACCTGGTGGGCACGTCGCATATGAGGCGGTGAGCGGGAAGGCCGAAGTTACGCTGTAGCGCAGACAGGCGAGCAGCAGCAGGATGTGAACGCCGGAAGCGCGAACAGACGGCCCGCACTTTATGCAGCAGCTCTGACATGTCGGGGTAGTTGTGAATGAACTTCTGCACCACCAAATTCAGCACATGCGCCAAGCAAGGGATGTGCGTCAAATTGGCTAGTCCCAGAGCTGCAACGAGATTTCGCCCATTATCACACACCACCAGGCCGGGCTTGAGGCTCACCGGCAGCAACCACTCGTCGGTCTGTTGTTCTATACCCCGCCACAACTCCTGTGCGGTGTGGGGCCTGTCCCCCAAACATATGAGTTTCAGAATGGCCTGCTGACGTTTACCCCGGGCTGTGCTGAAGTTGGTGGTGAAGGTGTGTGGCTGACTGGATGAGCAGGTGGAAGAAGAGGAGGAGGAAGCCGAGAAGGAGGAGGTGGCAACAGGAGGCAAAGAATGTTGCCCTGCGATCCTTGGCGGCGGAAGGACGTGCGCCAAACAGCTCTCCGCCTGGGGCCCAGCTGCCACTACATTTACCCAGTGTGCAGTTAGGGAGATATAGCGTCCCTGGCCGTGCTTACTGGTCCACGTATCTGTGGTTAGGTGGACCTTGCTACAGATGGCGTTGCGCAGTGCACACTTGATTTTATCGGATACTTGGTTGTGCAGGGAAGGCACGGCTCTCTTGGAGAAGTAGTGCCGGCTGGGAACAACATACTGTGGGACAGCAAGCGACATGAGCTGTTTGAAGCTGTCTGTGTCCACCAGCCTAAATGACAGCATTTCATAGGCCAGTAGTTTAGAAATGCTGGCATTCAGGGCCAGGGATCGAGGGTGGCTAGGTGGGAATTTACGCTTTCTATCAAATGTTTGTGAGATGGAGAGCTGAACGCTGGCGTGTGACATGGTTGAGACGCTTGGTGACGGAGGTGGTGGTGGTGGTGTTGGTGGTACATCCCCTGTTTGCTGGGCGGCAGGTGCCAACGTTCCTCCAGAGGCGGAGGAAGAGGCCGAGGCGGCAGCAGCAGAATAGGCCGAGGCGGCAGCAGCAGAAGAGGTAGCAGGGGGAGCCTGAGTGACTTCCTTGGTTTTAAGGTGTTTACTCCACTGCAGTTCATGCTTTGCATGCAGGTGCCTGGTCATGCAGGTTGTGCTCAGGTTCAGAACGTTAATGCCTCGCTTCAGGCTCTGATGGCACAGCGTGCAAACCACTCGGGTCTTGTCGTCAGCACATTGTTTGAAGAAGTGCCATGCCAGGGAACTCCTTGAAGCTGCCTTTGGGGTGCTCGGTCCCAGATGGCGGCGGTCAGTAGCAGGCGGAGTCTCTTGGCGGCGGGTGTTCTGCTTTTGCCCACTGCTCCCTCTTTTGCTACGCTGTTGGCTCGGTCTCACCACTGCCTCTTCCTCCGAACTGTGAAAGTCAGTGGCACGACCTTCATTCCATGTGGGGTCTAGGACCTCATCGTCCCCTGCATCGTCTTCCACCCAGTCTTGATCCCTGACCTCCTGTTCAGTCTGCACACTGCAGAAAGACGCAGCAGTTGGCACCTGTGTTTCGTCATCATCAGAGACATGCTGAGGTGGTATTCCCATGTCCTCATCATCAGGAAACATAAGTGGTTGTGCGTCAGTGCATTCTATGTCTTTCACCGCTGGGGAAGGGCTAGGTGGATGCCCTTGGGAAACCCTGCCAGCGGAGTCTTCAAACAGCATAAGAGACTGCTGCATAACTTGAGGCTGAGACAGTTTCCCTGGTATGCATGGGGGTGATGTGACAGACTGATGGGGTTGGTTTTCAGGCGCCATCTGTGCGCTTTCTGCAGAAGACTGGGTGGGAGATAATGTGAACGTGCTGGATCCACTGTCGGCCACCCAATTGACTAATGCCTGTACCTGCTCAGGCCTTACCATCCTTAGAACGGCATTGGGCCCCACCATATATCGCTGTAAATTCTGGCGGCTACTGGGACCTGAAGTAGTTGGTACACTAGGACGTGTGGATGTGGCAGAACGGCCACGTCCTCTCCCAGCACCAGAGGGTCCACTAACACCACCACGACCATGTCCACGTCCGCGTCCCTTACTAGATGTTTTTCTCATTGTTATGGTTCACCACAACAACAAATATATTATTTGGCCCAATGTATTGTATTCAAATTCAGCGGGATATAAATTTGAGGCCTAGTATTTAGGCGCTGGGTGACCGGTATGGATTTAGTGACAGAATTAGACTTGGAAATGCACAGAAGCGTGTGTGTGTGAAGTTATTCTGAATGACCCAATGTGCACCTTGAATATTATATACCCTTTTAGGGATAGATTTCAAATAGCTCTGATATAGCAGAAACCACTAAATTATGAAATTGCTAAATTGGGAATTGTACTTCAACCCAGAACAAAAAATGTGCTTTGACGGACACTAAATATCTTGCCCAGCAACAACAGTACAACGGTGGGTAACGAGAGATTTAGAGGGAATTAAATTTGAGGCCTAGTATTTAGGCGCTGGGTCACCGGTATGGATTTAGTGACAGAATTAGACTTGGAAATACACAGTAGCGGGTGTGTGTGAAGTTATTCTGAATGACCCTATGTGCACCTTCAATATTATATACCCTTTTAGGGATAGATTTCAAATAGCTCTGATATAGCAGAAACCACTAAATTATGAAATTGCTAAATTGGGAATTGTACTTCAACCCAGAACAAAAAATGTGCTTTGACGGACACTAAATATCTTGCCCAGCAACAACAGTACAGCGGTGGGTAACGAGAGATTTAGAGGGAATTAAATTTGAGGCCTAGTATTTAGGCGCTGGGTGACCGGTATGGATTTAGTGACAGAATTAGACTTGGAAATGCACAGAAGCGTGTGTGTGAAGTTATTCTGAATGACCCAATGTGCACCTTCAATATTATATACCCTTTTTGGGATAGATTTCAAATAGCTCTGATATAGCAGGAACCACTAAATTATGAAATTGCTAAATTGGGAATTGTACTTCAACCCAGAACAAAAAATGTGCTTTGACGGGCACTAAATAACTTTCCCAGCTACAACAGGACAACGGTAACGAGAGATTTAGAGGGATTTAAATTTGAGGCCTAGTATTTAGGCGCTGGGTGACAGGTATGGGTTTAGTGACAGAATTAGACTTGGAAATACACAGTAGCGGGTGTGTGTGAAGTTATTCTGAATGACCCTATGTGCACCTTCAATATTATATACCCTTTTAGGGATAGATTTCAAATAGCTCTGATATAGCAGAAACCACTAAATTATGAAATTGCTAAATTGGGAATTGTACTTCAACCCAGAACAAAAAATGTGCTTTGACGGACACTAAATATCTTGCCCAGCAACAACAGTACACCGGTGGGTAACGAGAGATTTAGAGGGAATTAAATTTGAGGCCTAGTATTTAGGCGCTGGGTCACCGGTATGGATTTAGTGACAGAATTAGACTTGGAAATACACAGTAGCGGGTGTGTGTGAAGTTATTCTGAATGACCCTATGTGCACCTTCAATATTATATACCCTTTTTGGGATAGATTTCAAATAGCTCTGATATAGCAGGAACCACTAAATTATGAAATTGCTAAATTGGGAATTGTACTTCAACCCAGAACAAAAAATGTGCTTTGACGGGCACTAAATAACTTTCCCAGCTACAACAGGACAACGGTAACGAGAGATTTAGAGGGATTTAAATTTGAGGCCTAGTATTTAGGCGCTGGGTGACAGGTATGGGTTTAGTGACAGAATTAGACTTGGAAATACACAGTAGCGGGTGTGTGTGAAGTTATTCTGAATGACCCTATGTGCACCTTCAATATTATATACCCTTTTTGGGATAGATTTCAAATAGCTCTGATATAGCAGAAACCACTAAATTATGAAATTGCTAAATTGGGAATTGTACTTCAACCCAGAACAAAAAATGTGCTTTGACGGACACTAAATATCTTGCCCAGCAACAACAGTACAGCGGTGGGTAACGAGAGATTTAGAGGGAATTAAATTTGAGGCCTAGTATTTAGGCGCTGGGTCACCGGTATGGATTTAGTGACAGAATTAGACTTGGAAATACACAGTAGCGGGTGTGTGTGAAGTTACTCTGAATGACCCTATGTGCACCTTCAATATTATATACCCTTTTTGGGATAGATTTCAAAGAGCTCTGATATAGCAGGAACCACTAAATTATGAAATTGCTAAATTGGGAATTGTATTTCAACCCAGAACAAGAAATGTGCTTGAACGGACACTAAATAACTCGCCCAGCTACAGCACTAGGGACAGATTTAGCTGGATATAAATTTGAGGCCTAGTATTTAGGCGCTGGGTGACAGGTATGGGTTTAGTGACAGAATTAGACTTGGAAATACACAGTAGCGGGTGTGTGTGAAGTTATTCTGAATGACCCTATGTGCACCTTCAATATTATATACCCTTTTAGGGATAGATTTCAAATAGCTCTGATATAGCAGAAACCACTAAATTATGAAATTGCTAAATTGGGAATTGTACTTCAACCCAGAACAAAAAATGTGCTTTGACGGACACTAAATATCTTGCCCAGCAACAACAGTACAGCGGTGGGTAACGAGAGATTTAGAGGGAATTAAATTTGAGGCCTAGTATTTAGGCGCTGGGTCACCGGTATGGATTTAGTGACAGAATTAGACTTGGAAATACACAGTAGCGGGTGTGTGTGAAGTTATTCTGAATGACCCTATGTGCACCTTCAATATTATATACCCTTTTTGGGATAGATTTCAAATAGCTCTGATATAGCAGGAACCACTAAATTATGAAATTGCTAAATTGGGAATTGTACTTCAACCCAGAACAAAAAATGTGCTTTGACGGGCACTAAATAACTTTCCCAGCTACAACAGGACAACGGTAACGAGAGATTTAGAGGGATTTAAATTTGAGGCCTAGTATTTAGGCGCTGGGTGACAGGTATGGGTTTAGTGACAGAATTAGACTTGGAAATACACAGTAGCGGGTGTGTGTGAAGTTATTCTGAATGACCCTATGTGCACCTTCAATATTATATACCCTTTTTGGGATAGATTTCAAATAGCTCTGATATAGCAGAAACCACTAAATTATGAAATTGCTAAATTGGGAATTGTACTTCAACCCAGAACAAAAAATGTGCTTTGACGGACACTAAATATCTTGCCCAGCAACAACAGTACACCGGTGGGTAACGAGAGATTTAGAGGGAATTAAATTTGAGGCCTAGTATTTAGGCGCTGGGTCACCGGTATGGATTTAGTGACAGAATTAGACTTGGAAATACACAGTAGCGGGTGTGTGTGAAGTTATTCTGAATGACCCTATGTGCACCTTCAATATTATATACCCTTTTTGGGATAGATTTCAAATAGCTCTGATATAGCAGGAACCACTAAATTATGAAATTGCTAAATTGGGAATTGTACTTCAACCCAGAACAAAAAATGTGCTTTGACGGGCACTAAATAACTTTCCCAGCTACAACAGGACAACGGTAACGAGAGATTTAGAGGGATTTAAATTTGAGGCCTAGTATTTAGGCGCTGGGTGACAGGTATGGGTTTAGTGACAGAATTAGACTTGGAAATACACAGTAGCGGGTGTGTGTGAAGTTATTCTGAATGACCCTATGTGCACCTTCAATATTATATACCCTTTTTGGGATAGATTTCAAATAGCTCTGATATAGCAGAAACCACTAAATTATGAAATTGCTAAATTGGGAATTGTACTTCAACCCAGAACAAAAAATGTGCTTTGACGGACACTAAATATCTTGCCCAGCAACAACAGTACAGCGGTGGGTAACGAGAGATTTAGAGGGAATTAAATTTGAGGCCTAGTATTTAGGCGCTGGGTCACCGGTATGGATTTAGTGACAGAATTAGACTTGGAAATACACAGTAGCGGGTGTGTGTGAAGTTACTCTGAATGACCCTATGTGCACCTTCAATATTATATACCCTTTTTGGGATAGATTTCAAAGAGCTCTGATATAGCAGGAACCACTAAATTATGAAATTGCTAAATTGGGAATTGTATTTCAACCCAGAACAAGAAATGTGCTTGAACGGACACTAAATAACTCGCCCAGCTACAGCACTAGGGACAGATTTAGCTGGATATAAATTTGAGGCCTAGTATTTAGGCGCTGGGTGACCGGTATGGATTTAGTGACAGAATTAGACTGGGATATGGCCAAAAAATGAACAGACTATTGCTGGTTAAATGCACTTGGTGTCACAGCTTCACCCTGATGTAGGCTTTAGCCAAAAAACAACCACACCATTGAGGGTTAAATGCACTTGGTCGCAGCTTGTGCTGGCGCACCACAAGACACAAAATGGCCGCCGATCACCCCAGAAAAATGAGACTGACAAACGGTCTGTGCAGCCTAAAAACAGTGAGCAATTGAGGATCAGCAGCTCAATGATCCACAGCTGCAGATCGATCAGTTAATCAAGTCCTTTGGAGGAGTTAATCTGCCTAATCTCGCCCTACTGTCGCAGCCGCAACCTCTCCCTACGCTAATCAGAGCAGAGTGACGGGCGGCGCTATGTGACTCCAGCTTAAATAGAGGCTGGGTCACATGGTGCTCTGGCCAATCACAGCCATGCCAATAGTAGGCATGGCTGTGATGGCCTCTTGGGGCAAGTAGTATGACGCTTGTTGATTGGCTGCTTTGCAGCCTTTCAAAAAGCGCCAAGAAAGCGTCACAAAAGCGCGAAGAAAGCGACGAACACCGAACCCGAACCCGGACTTTTACGAAAATGTCCGGGTTCGGGTCCGTGTCACGGACACCCCAAAATTCGGTACGAACCCGAACTATACAGTTCGAGTTCGCTCATCCCTAGTATTAACCCATGAAAAACAAATATCACCTTTCCACAGAATAGATGATAAATGATGCTGTGGGTCTGACTCCTAGGACCCTCATGATCATGAGTCCCTGTTACGGAGTAAGTTGAATGGAGCTGTTGATACACATGGGCATTACCTATAAGCACTACTGCTTCATTCTATATGGGACTGAAAGAGACAGTCAAGTTCAGAACTTAGTGATTAGTGGAGGTCCTAGTTGGCTACAAGGAATCATATATTTATTACCTATCAATGCATAGGTAATAAATGCTCTTTGTGGTATAACCCTGAAATTACACCAACTCCTCCCTCTTTCCCTCAGTCTAGTGTTGTGGTTAATGATAGACATTTGCAGTTACACTTTTTCGCACATAATAACCATAACATAATTTAAGACAATTTATGTAGCAATAACACATCTGTATGTGTACTGCATTATAACTGTCCTACATTTGTAGGCACTGTACCTTAATAATGTATAAATTTCGTATAAATTAAAACACACCTGGTCTGTACTGGTTCTCATCATGGGTGTGTACACCAGATAATGGCATTGCACAGGTTCCATTCAAGGTGGAGATATATATATGTTGGTAAGGCTGAAGTTCAGCCTGCATTTGTGGGAGGGGCTTGAGCCTTTATAAACCCCTCTTCCCTCACCTTAGTAGGCGTTCCGGTTCATGGATTTTTCAGTTGCGATTGTGACGTGTGTCTCCTTGTTCCTCCAGCCGCCTCACGCAGAGATCTTCACTTCTAGTGGGTAAGTGGGAGGCACTATCGCGGAGCAGAGGACAGCGGCAGTCTGGCTCCTTACCACCGCTTCATTCAGCGGGTGCGTTCCAGCGTGGAACGCACGCGCTTCCTGGTCCTAGTCGCCGCCCGTTCTCCCTACCTTTCGACGGCTGGTGGCTCGGCGGCGGCGTGCGCTCCTAAGAGCGCACGCGGCTTTCACTATACTCGGGGGGGGGGGGGGGTTCGTGGGGGGGCCTGGTTGGACGGCTCGCTCCTTCTGCCACAAGGACGGCGCACGGAGGCATGTGTTCCAGGGTGGAGCGCACATTCCTTCCGGCGCATGCAATGTTTGTCACTCACCCCCGGGCTCCTTGGCTACTGTGTCGGCTTGCGTTCCATGTGGAGCGCAGGCACACAGGCAGCCAGGCCTGTGAGTAAGGGGGGGGGGGAGTAACTGGTACTGGTCGGGCTTCTCCTCGTATTCTGGCACCTCATACATTGTTCACATAGGTCTCCATTCCACCAATGGGTCCCTCTACAGTCCTTCACTTGTTGAACCACACAAGCTGGTAGCCAGACTGCTGCCAGACATCCATATAGGATCTCCAGGTTACTGTGCGGCCCTGGCCCCCGCTAGTGGTGGGCCCCCTGGGCATGAGTCCCCCAGTCCAGCCATCCCATGTCATGGTAAAAAACAAACAAAAAAAATGTATATATAAAAAAAAACTAAAAAAAACGTAATAGAAGTACAAAAAATTAACCCCCCCCCCAAAAAAAGGGGCACCCCGTTGGGATGTGCCGTTGGGAACCTACCAGGGTGGCTATCCTGCGCAGGACTCGCCCGGCTTCTTTTGCACTTTCTGGCACCTGGTCACGCCCAGGATTGTCTTATCTTCCTGGTTCGCCCAGGCCACTGTTATCATCATGTCATAGCCACTTAGTTTGTCTCCAGGGCACTGTCGGTGATCTTGTCACAGTTCTGGTCTTGTCACATTGTCTCCCCTGGTTCGCCCAGGGCACGGTACATTCCTGGTACGCCCAGGTCTTCATGTTTTCTTCTCTAACACATGGGTTTCACGCACCTGTCTGTTGACTTATCCGAGTTTTTTCTAAGGGGCCATCCTTCGGCTGCTCCCCTGGTCGTTCTTTGCTTTCCATGGCTCTAAGGTTTACCATGTCAGTCTGCCGCCCTTCGCGGGCCGCTGCTACGCGCAGCCTCTATCTCATGTCTACGCGCCTTCTCTTCTGTCAACTGCCTGGTACGCTCAGGCGGCTCTCTCCGGTCAAGTATCCGGTCCGATACGCTCAGATGGTTACTTGGCCTAGGGGTGCGCCCCATCCTGGCCCGTTGGCCTGGTTCTAACAGGTATGAGGTCACCCGTTTCCTCTGCACTTTAAAATTTTCGCCTGTTACTTAATTTGCAGGGTTTTTTCCTATTTTCCGTTCCTATCGGTCCTATACAGGTAAGTTCGCACTGACTCCGTCGGTGTACCTGTCAGATCATGTTTACACTTTTAATTTGTCCCTACATCTGTCCAGCTAGGTCAGGTTCTACTAAGCCGTCTTACGGGTTCTTATTCCGGTACGTGTTTCTCTGTCGTGCACCACTTCGAATACCATTCCGTCATCACCCTTTCGTATTTTTTTTTTTCCTCTTTATTTGTCACGCCTTTTGTTTCCTAACAGCGCTGCCATGTCTCGAGCTTCGGATATGGAGGACAGCCTGTCCGTCTCCGGCTCGGTCATGTCAGGCCAGGCGGGTCCATCATCCCTTCGGAGCTGGACCATGCCAAAGCTATTGGCAGAGCTAAACCGAAGAGGCATCTCGCACCCGGCCACCGCAAGGAAGGCAGAGCTGTACAAGCTTCTCATGACCAGCCCCAGGACTTCGGCTGTGCAGCAGGAGGCGTCCTTTATCCAGTTGTCACTGGTACAGCTACAATCGACCCTAAACTCCTTGGTCAACTCGGTAGCAGACGTCCGGGCAAGGGTCTCGGAGCTGGAATCCCGGCCACCCATGGCACCCCGGGCACCCGTCCCGCTGATTGCTCCAGGTACGCCAAGGCCCATTCCCCAGGTGTCCCCCTCTCACTTCATTCCCAACAACCTCAAAAGAGACATTCTGGCAGGAAAGGATGTCAACCTGGCGTCGATCCTTATTGCCGCTCAAGACGTACCCGAGAACAGGGTCATCAACTGTGGGGATGTGTCTGTGGTCCTCCGGGCTCTTTAGATTATCCTGAATCTTTTGCCAAATAGAAGACAAAGACGAGGAGAATCTGTCCTCATCAGGTAAACCAGTGTTCCTTAAAAATCTTGTGTCTTAAAGCGAGAGGCTCAAACAACCTCCCAGGAGGACAAAGATCAGGAGCCTCTGACTGGGCTGCCTGCACCTCTGCCTCCAATTCAGGAAAAAGAGCAGAGACCACCACACCTTCAGCCAAAATGGGACCCGGGTCTTCAAAATTCCCACCTCCCGGAAAACAACGTGACAGGGCATCTGCCTTCACATTCTTAACCCCAGGGCGGAACGTGACAACAAAATTAAACCTTGAAAAGAACAAAGACCATCTGGCCTGTCTAGGGTTCAGACGCTTGGCTGACTCCAAGTAGGCCAGATTTTTATGGTCAGTAAACACGGTAATAGGGTGTCTGGCTCCCTCTAGCCAATGGCGCCATTCCTCAAAAGCCAACTTGATGGCCAACAACTCCCTATCTCCCACATAGTAATTTCTCTCTGCGGAGGAGAGTTTTTTCGAGAAAAAGGCACACGGTCGCCATTTGGCAGGAGAGGAACCCTGAGACAAGACTGCACCCACACCCACCTCAGAAGCATCAACCTCAACAATGAAGGGTAGAGAAATATCAGGTTGTACCAAGATGGGAGCGGAAGCAAAACTTTCCTTGATATTAGAAAAGGCCTTACGCGCCTCTACCGACCAGGAAGAAAAATCTACCCCCTTTCTGGTCATATCAGTGAGTGGTTTAACAATAGAGGAATAATTCAAAATAAACTTCCTGTAATAATTGGCAAAGCCCAAAAAACGCATCAGCGCCTTCTGATTCTCAGGAAGCTCCCACTCAAGCACAGCGCGGACCTTCTCGGGGTCCATGCGAAAACCAGAAGCGGAGAGAAGAAACCCCAGAAATAGAATTTCTGGAATCGCAAACACACATTTTTCCAGTTTCACGTATAATTTATTCTCCCTCAGGATGAGCAAGACCTGACGTAAGTGTTCCTTATGAGTTTTGAAATCGGGAGAAAAAATCTAAATGTCATCCAAATACACTAATACAAATTTTCCCATTAAATGATAAAAAATGTTGTTCACGAAATGCTGAAAAACGGCTGGGGCATTCATCAAACCAAAAGGCATAACCAAATTCTCAAAATGGCCCTCAGGGGTATTGAAGGCCGTCTTCCATTCGTCTCCTTCTCTGACCCTGACCAAGTTGTATGCCCCTCTTAGATCTAATTTGGAAAAGACTTTAGCCCCAACAATCTGGTTAGACAGGTCCGGGATCAGAGGAAGCGGATAAGGGTCACGAATAGTGATACTGTTCAGCTCCCTGAAATCCAGACAAGGTCTTAAAGAACCATCTTTTTTCTTAACAAAGAAAAAAACTGCGGCAACAGGTGACTTCGAGGGTCGTATGTGTCCTTTTCTCAGACTCTCAGAGATATAAGCACGCATAGCGACCCTTTCAGGTTGGGAGAAGGGCAATCGTACTCCCTGTGCGGGGGCAAATCCTGAACTCCACTCTCAGGGAAGACATCCGAAAATTCAGAGAGAAAAGGTGGTACAGTCTTAGTAGAAACCTCAGAAACAGATGTTGTGAGGCAATTCTCTCTGCAAAAGTCACTCCAACCATTTATTTGCCTCGCTTGCCAATCAATGGTGGGGTTATGTTTAGTGAGCCAGGGTAGCCCCAACACAAGAGGAGTAGGTAATCCGCTAAGGACGAAACATGACACATCCTCAACATGAGCATCACTCACAATTAAACGAATATTGTGAACTATGCCCTTTAATGATTTATGAGAAAGTGGAGCGGAATCAATAGCAAAAACAGGAATATCCTTTCCCAAAGTGCACACCTGGAAACCATGAGTTATCGCAAAATGATTATCAATGAGATTGACAGCTGCTCCACTATCTACCACAATCTCACAAAAAATGTTCTTGCTCTCTAGCGCCACCCTGGCAGGCAGGACAAAACGGGAACTACAAGCAAACGGAAAACCTTCAATTTCCGCCTCAACCCTGCCAATAGTAACAGATGGAACATTTTTAAAAGATTTTTTCCTTTTTGTTTCTTTATTACTCCCAGAAAACTGCCTGAATCTCCTAGAGGGACAAACATTTGCCAAATGATTTATACCTCCACAACAAAAACAAAACTTCCCATGCGGGCTGAATCTTCTATTGTCAGAGGCAATCAGCCCCAGCTGCATGGGCTCCTGCTCAGAAGGGGCTGACAGCGACTGAGACCCCTGCGCATAGAATGAGACCGCTGCACTGTCCTGGGACTGAGTATGACAGGAAGGAGAGATCTCTCCTCTCTCTCTCTCTAAGACGCCTGTCAATACGAACGGCCTGAGACATAGCACAGTCCAAGGAGATAGGCCTCTCATGAAAGGCAAATGCATCTTTCAATCCCTCTGAAAGACCATGGCAAAATTGACTTCGGAGTGCAGCATCATTCCAACCAGTATCAGCTGCCCATCTCCGAAATTCTGAGCAGTATATCTCTGCGGATTGTTTACCCTGGCATAACAGACGCAGTCTAGACTCAGCCAAAGCAACACGATCCGAATCATCATATATCTGACCCAGGGCTAAAAAGAAATCATCCACTGAACGGAGGGGCCGTGCCCCCACCGGCAGCGAAAAGGCCCACGACTGAGCGTTACCCCTGAGCAGCGATATAATAATCCCCACCCTCCGTTCCTCATCACCAGAGGAATGGGGAAGAAGGCCAAAATGGAGTTTGCAAGCCTCTCTGAAGCGCACAAAATTCTCACTACCCCCGGAGAACGTATCCGGGAGCGAGATCTTAGGCTCAGAACAAACTCCATGAACGCAAGCTGAACCGGTCACTAGAAACTGAGAAACAGTCTTACGGAGATCAGCTACCTCCAATGAAAGACCCTGGAAGCGTTCAGTCAAAAGTGAAACCGGATCCATGCTTGAGACGGTTTCGGCGGCTTATAATGTCACGGAAGGTGTACAGGAAACAAGACAATGCAAAATGAATATATGACTCACTGGATCCAAAACTAAGGAACAAAAGGGAGAACCCTGCATAAGACCTGGCACTCTCCCTGACTGCTCAGCCTATGCGAAAATCCCAATGGTGGATGATCGCATATCCACGTACCTCGACTATATACCACCTGAACACCCTACAATAGTGAGGGGACACGACCACCGGCTCCCTACACTAGACACGGAGGGAGTCAGGGTCACCTGGGATCCAGCAAACAGAAAATCACAAATAAATGTACAGCACTTATCTTGTAGAAGGCTGGAAAATAGGATCAGCATGCACACACACTCCAGGAAGTTGTATAAGCCGCACACTAATGCATTATGGAGAGGAATTTAAAGGGATGCAATCAGTCCAACTACATGACAGCTGAGAGAGGCTAACGATATGAGGAACTGAAATTCAAAACAAAGAATACTCAAGGAGGAGGTTCCGAAAGGCTTCTGTCAGAGCTTCTCAGCTGTCTGGTTGTGACACAACGTGGACCTCTTGGCGGCGCTCCTTCAGGATCACCATGATCAGGACTTCGTGGTGTTCCTGTTGGCGGGCTTCCAGCAGGGGTTCCACACAGGGCTCATCACGCTGCCACAGGTTCCCTGGGAAGGCAGGAATCTGCTGTCAGCCACACTGGACCCTCCAGCAACTAGCGAGTTGCTCCAGTCGGAGGTGGCTAAAGGGTTTCTCATAGGCCCTTTCCCGCTCATCTAATTTGCTACATGGCGCATCAACCCCATCGGCTTAGTATCAAAGAAAAATACCAATAAAAAAAGGTTGATTTATGACCTGTCCGCCCCTCATGTTTCCGGAATCCCTAGCCTTAATTCCCTGATTCCCTCGGAGGAATTTGCCATGCGTTACTCCTCAGTGGACGATGGTCCATCACGGGGGACTCTGGTCAGTCATCCACTACCTCGATGACTTTCTAGTCGTGGAGGACCCACAGGGCGGGTCTGGCATTCTCACCGTCCTCCTGGAAATGTTCGCCAGTCTGGCTGTTCCGGTCGCGAAGTCAAATACTGAGGGTCCTGCCACGAGGGTCTCGTTCCTGGGCATCATCCTGGATTCGGTTCTATTGCAGGCCAACCTCCCGGAAGAGAAACTCGCTCAGTGTCGGGAGGTCATTTCCCAGGCGGCTTCCACGGGGTGCCTCACTAGAGTCGAGTTGCAATCTCTTCTGGGGCGGCTCAATTTTGCCTCTAGTATCATGCCCCAGGGGAGGACTTTCGTGTCGAGGCTGCTCCAGCTTCTTCCCTCAGCGCCCAAGCAGGACAGCGTCATCCGGTTGGACGGCCAGGCCATGGCAAACCTGGCCATGTGGGAATTGTTCCCCGATGGAACGGCGTCTCCTTTGTCTCCCTCCTGCCCGACTATTTTTTCGGACGCCGCTGCATCCTGCGGTTTCGCGGCCATTTGGGGTCCCCGTTGGCTAGCGGACTGTTGGCCCACTTCTATCCTAGAGGAGGCCGAGTCCATCCGCACCTCCTCCCTGTTGGAGTTGTACCCCATCGTTGCAGCGGCCCAGGCAGGGGGTCACCTCTGGGCTAACTTGCCAGTGATGTTTGTGACAGACAACCAGGCCTTGGTCGACATCTTAGCCAAGGGCAGGGCCAAGTCCCCCAAAATCATGGCACTATTGCGCCAGTTTGTTTGGCTGGCCCTGTCACACAACTTTCATGTGCATTGTAGCCACATTCCGGGTCAGCAAAATGTGGCAGCTGACGCACTATCCCGGTATAATTTTGCACTCTTTTTTCAGGTCATACCGGAGGCCAAGCCGCTCAGATATCCCACCTCGGCTTTCAGTTCCCTGACAATGGACTAGGCATGCTCGTCTCTTCGGCAAGAGACCTGGCGCAGCAGTCCCTCACCCCCAATACCGCCAGGAACTATCTTTCAGGCCTAAGAACCTTCCAGGAGTTTTCGCGTCTGCACATGCAGGGTGGCCTGGCGGACATTCCTTACATCATGGCCTTCATTGCCCATTGTCACCACCAGTTGCATTTCTCCTACAATACCATTAAGTTGTACCTGGCGGGCGTCCAACACAACACCATGCTCCGCAACCCAGGGGGCGGCTCAGTTTTTTCTGCGCACACGATTAAGGCCACCTTGCGAGGGGGCCAGAAGGGTAGGCCCAATCCCCCGTCCCGTAAACAGGGCGTCACTGGGGAGATGTTCCGGAGATTGTCTTCAGCCCTGGATGGTGCTCCTTTTGGGCCCTTCTCCAGCTTGGTCTTTAAAGCAGCCATGTATTTGGGCTTTTACGGCTTCCTTAGGCCAGGCGAGTTCACTTGCAGTACGGCAGGACGGTGCAGTCTGCACAGAGAACAGCTGGTGCGGAATCAAGACCATTTCACTCTGAAGTTAATTTCCACCAAGACTAGCCAAACAGGTCCCCCGGTGGAGGTTCAGTTTTTCCCGACTGGTAATAGATGGTGCCCGGTACAGGTGTTTGGCCAGCTCATGCTCGCCCTCCAGGATGCTCCCCCTCACAGCCCTCTACTACCACATCTTGATGGCGCTCTCACCGCGGCGCAGTTCATCAGCCACATCCGCACGGTTGCTGCTGCCTTGGGGTTTGACCCCGGTGCTATATCCGGCGATTCCTTCTGCATTGGAGCGGCTTCCACGGCTTCCCGACATGGGGTCCCCGCCCATGTCATCCGAAAGATGGGAAGGTGGCGTTCGTCTTGCTTCACCAGATACATACCTAACCCCCAGGTTCACAGGCGTTTCGGTCATTGGTATTATAAGGTAATAAAGTCTTGTACCTTAACTATCTTGGTTTCCTTTTTTCCCCCTTTTAGGCTGCTCTCGTACCCGGCTCCAGGAACACAAGCCGGTTTAGGTTCTAGGCAGGCGCACTGCCCAAGTTCGTATTTTAGCCACGACCACAAGTTGGTAAGGCTGAAGTTCAGCCTGCATTTGTGGGAGCACGCATTTTTGGTATGCATTAAATGGATGGCAAAAATAGGGTGTGAACCCAGCAGAGCAGCGTGGCGGAGAGGGGAGGCCGCCATGTACTGACAGAGCGCTACCTCGTCCTGGTGGTCAGGGGTGAGGACTGTATTTCCCAAGGATCATTTACTACTGGGAAATACAGGGCACAGTATAATACACTAGAATCTATATAATATAAAGATATTAGCCCTACCCCCAAAAAATAATACAATTAGGTGGTAATTTATTATATAGAAATACGTCTATGTTAGGCAAATTTCTGACACAGATTGTGGCGCAAAAGGTCCTTAGCACCGCAATCTGCATATTTTTCCCGCTCATGCCAAGTCTAAAAAAGGATGGCGTGGGCAGGAAAAGGGATGCAGTTATGGCCATCCAGTTATTGGATACCACTTCCATACATTGACCGGATAACACCTCTGTACAGTGACCGGATAACGCCGCCATACCGTGACCGGATAAAAGGGTATAAGATGGCACAGTACAGAGAATGACTAGGGACACTGCACAGGGTGTGGTAAGAGGGCACAATGCAGGGTATAAGGGGCACAGTACTGGGTGGGGGGCACAGTCACATGAGCCTGTGACATTAGAAGGTCCTTATGGTGAATGCGGTTCATACGCCAGCATAATGAGAGGCAGAGGAGTAAGACAAGGGTGTGATTATGTGACTAGATATAAAAAAATTTAACTGTCATCCAATACATGCCCCAAAAATTAGCCAATAGGCATTCACCTGACAGCAAAGAACTTTGGATTCTGTGGCTGGAGGTACATTAGGCAGTCACAGGATAAATACAGTATGTAGCTGTCGGCCAGTACAGGTCCCAAAAAATAAGCATTTACCTGACATAAAAGGCCTTTTATGCCGCTGTATATACTTAAGGCAAGGACTATTCTTTGTGCTGGGAGGTGGCGCGCACGGAAGAAGGCGCCGAAGAAGACGCCGAAACGTGCATTGGGGTGTATGGCTCTCCTGAGGAATCATCTCCCCCTAACTTCATGGGTAGGTTTATGGGATTCCATTGTCAGTAATTTGAGGGCATTGTGTTTGCTTTTGCACTTTGCCTCTGTTAGGAGGTTTAGGAAGCATACATTGACAATGATTCACTGTGTGCCAGTTTATTGTTTGTCGTTTTTTACATTTATATACAATTTAGGTAGTTGCATATGCTTTTTGACATTTTCCCTTATTTTAGGGTTTAATATATATCTTACCTTTGTGTTGCATTAACTCTTTGTATTGCTACCTTGCTATTTAACACTAACAAGACAACTTCTGTTTTGTTTTGTTTTTGTTTTTTTATGGCAGCCCCACCTGATCACTTATCTTCCCTTTCACCTCCAGGGATGTTTTAGCATTTTATTACAAGCCTCCATTTATATACATCTGTGTTATACTATTCCTCAAGAGTGATTCGTACCACATCTTTTGATGTGCTTGTGTGTCTTTTGTCATATTATGTATTTAATAAAATTACTGATTATTTTAGCCTGTTTAGTCTCAGTTTGCTTTTTTAGGATTACTTCATGATGCTGAGCTGGCTTCTTTAGGGTCAGACAATTTTGCCCAACATTTATGTGGGTTTTTCTTGTGTATGTTAACCTGTGCATGCTATTGTCTCAGATGGAGTAGCCCCCCCTGGAGCAGCGGACATGTTAAAAAAAGCCCACACTGCGGAGCTACGAGCTGGTGTTCCTGGGAGCGCCAGATGTGACCGTGCATGGTGGATGGCTCGCTCCAGATACATTTGCAGTCTGCTTTTTGCCTCCTGTGCACTGTGAGTTCTTCCTGCTTCTCCTCCTTCTCCTCCCTCTCTGCTGTCTCTCCCTCTGAAATTCCCTCCTCTTCCTCTCTTGTGGGCACCCACGTGACATCCATCAACACGTCATCATCATCACCTTCACCACCACTGACATTGGAGATCTCAGAGTAGGCAGCAACAGCGGGGACCACCCTCCTTGGGCTTATCTGGGTACTATCGTCAGACCGCTGGGTGGCAGCCATTTCTATCTCCTCTTCCTCATCCAATGCCAAGAATGGCTGTGCATCGGTAAGGTCTGGGAATGGATGGGATAATATTTCCTCTGACTCAAGTGGAGGGGCTATGGTGGTGGTGGTGTCTTTGGAGTTGCACATAGCAGAGAGTGAGGAGGGTGCAGATACAGAGGATGAGGAGGGTGCAGAAGCGGAAGGCTGAGTGAGCCACTCAACCAACTCTGGTGCGTCCTTTGACATAATCGCATGCACCCTCTCCAACTTCCTACTTAGGCTCTGGCCTGGTGCACCTGCTCGGGCTGAAGACATTGTGATATTCGGGTGCTCAGTCAAGTATAATGGAAGTCAATGGTCTGAAGAAGGGAAGGTGCCTGGTTCATAAGAAAATGTCAGAAATTGCTAGTAACACCACCAAAATGGTTCTGTAACAGCATGGGGAAGATGTATGGATGCATCTTGGACTCACTTGTCGCTGCTGGGAACCGTTGTCCGAATAGTATGCCACTTTTGCATAATGACAATAATACGCACAATATTTACTTGTATATAAAGTGCAAGTGCTGCCAAAAATTACAAGGAAGAGGCACTCCTATACACCCTTAGTTACACATAAAGGAGGGCATCACACATACCCTTTAAAAATTATGATTGATGGCCTGCTGGTGACCCTCAAAACATTAGGAGCAAGGGCCTGTTGATCTGACCATCTAAAACATTATAGGCGGTCGCCTGCTGCCGCTTTGGTGACTCTAGTTAACCTGGGGCCGATGGCACGTCCCCGTGACGGCGACAATCCATTCAGATGTCTTCCCTATGAACTTTCGATGTTATTGTCAGCTCAAAACCATTGTAAACTACGGGTAACGGGGAATCAAGGTTTGATTCTGGAGAGTGAGCCTGAGAAATGGCTACCACATCCAAGGAAGGCAAGCGGGTGGCGTGCAAATCCCGACTCGTAGAGGTAGTGATGATAAATAACAATACAGGACTCTTAAGATGCCCTGTTATTGCAATGAGTAATAAAAAATTACAGGGAATGTCACTGCGGTATTTTGGATGAGGAAACGTTATACAGGAGAGGCCCTGCTGCCGCTTTGTTGACTTTAGATAACTTCTGCCTGATCGCACGTCTACGATCCATTTGGATAGCTTCCCAAATTTCAATATTCTTTTATGCGCTTAACATGGTGACCACCGGTAACTGGGAATCATTGTTCGATTTTGGAGAGGGAGCCTGATAAACGCATACGGCTACTACTTCAAAGCGAGGCAGCACGAGTTGCGGGCCTGCAGGTGAGCTGACCCTGTAAAAGATTTTAGGTGCGGGCCTGCTGTTGAGCTGACCCTGTAAAACATTATATGAGAGGGCCTGCAGCTGAGCTGACCCTCTAAAAAATTTTATGCGAGGGCCTGCATGTGAGCTGACCCTGTAAAAGATTTGAGTTGCAGGCCTCTAGGTGAGTTGACCCAGTAAAAGATTTTAGGCGCAGGCCTGCATGTGAGCTGACACAGTAAAAGATTTGAGTTGTGGGCCTGCATGTGAGCGGACCTTGTAAAAGATTTGAGTTGCGGGCCTGTAGGTGAGCTGACCCAGTAAAAGATTTTAGATGTGTGCCTGCTGGTGAGCTGAGGTGCAACCGACAAACCCAACTTGATTTTGATGGCTGCATTAATCTGCAGGTGACCGCCATACAGCTCTACAGATTTGTTTCCATCTGCATCTTTCTCAACAATCTGTGGCCTCAGTCTTTTATCCAGACTCTGTCATTGTGCCACTATGTGGCCTCCTCATGCTGCCATCTCCACACCATGTCACCTTGCCACTCATTTTCACCACCATGCTGCTGCTGATGCTGCTTAAAAGGCCTTAAACTAATCACCAGGCCCACAATCTAATTAAGGTTTTACGCACAAAACCAATGGTTGAAAACATTCTTTCCTGTATATTTACTTGTATATAAAGTGCAAGTGCTGCCAAAAATTACAAGGAAGAGGCACTCCGATACAACCTGTATATCACATAAGGGAGGGCCTCATTCATATTGAGTTGCAGGCATGCAGGTGAGCTGACCCTGTAAAAGATTTTAGGTTTAGGCCTGCTGGTGAGCCGACCCTGTAAAAAATTATATTCGAAGGCCATATATGCGAGGGCATTAAAAATTATATTCAAAGGCCATATAGGGCATTATATGTGACGAATAAGCAATGCATGTTGATATGATGGAAGAGGAGGAGGATGAGAAAAGGAAGATATAACCATATACCATTGTTTGTGGTGAAAGGGGTGCATGGGAATACAGTCTATTAACTACATTAAAAACAACACATGTAAAGTGCCTTTATGTTCATCAGCATTCCTCTGGTGGAGTGGAGAAGTTTTATACGAGTCAACCTGTCAGCATTTTCAGTTGACAGGCGGATACGCTTTTCTGTTATAATGCCACCAGCAGCACTAAATACACGCTCAGACAAAATGCTGGCGGCAGGGTAGGCCAGCACCTCCAAAACGTAGAGCGCCAGTTCGTGCCACGTGTCCAGCTTGGACACCAAGTAGTTGTAAGGCACTAAGGGATCATTGAGGATGCTGACATGGTCTGCTATGTACTCCTTCACCATTTATCAAAAATTTTCTCTCCTTGTGGCAGTAGGCCGCACATCAGGGTGAGGGTACTGGCGGGGTGTCATGAAACTCTCCCAGGCTTTGGAGAGTGTTTCCCTGCCTCTGTTGGATCTGCTGTGTGTTCCCCTTCTCTCCCCTCCTGTTTCTTCCCTTGTTGTCTTTTTTCTAGGCCTCTAGGGAGACGCTTGCTTCCTCGTGCTTGAGGAAGCAGGTTGCCTCTTCCCCTATCCCTTCTGCTTAGGGTCGTCCTAGGGAATATAGACGTAGGCACGAGGGCATGTGCATATCCACTATAAGGTGTGCACAGTAGTATAGGGAAAACTTCAGAGATCGCTAGGAGGTGACCCTCTCTCCCTAGCTTTTGGGCCTAGTCTATTGTTCGGTTTGTTTTCCCTGTGTTTGGTTATTTCCCCGCTGATATAATTTCCGTGACATAATAGCGTTATCGATCACCATCTGTGCTGATTCCTCAAAGTTACGTAAAAACCTCACAGAGGGCAGACATCTATGCCCACTCCTCACTTGTGAATAGCGGAAGCTGACTGGAAAGGCAATGACCATGTTGCAGCTGGTATTCCACAACTGCCCTCTGCTGCTCACAAAGCCTGGCCAACATGTGGAACGTGGAGTTCCAGCGCGTGCTCACGTCGCACAACAGCTGGGGAACTGGCAATTTCAAGCGCTGCTGCAGCGTTGACAGACCGGCTAAAGCTGTCATTGACTTGCAGAAATGTTCACACATGTGGCGCACCTTCACCAGTAGTTCAGACAAATTGGGGTATGTTTTTAGAAACTGCTGAACCACAAGGTTGAATACGTGGGCAAGGCATGGGATGTGTCTAAGGTTGCCCAGCTCCAAAGCTGCCACCAAGTTACGGCCATTATCAGACACAACCATGCCTGGTTCTAGGTTGAGTGGCGAGAGCCAAAGCTCAGTCTGGTCTCATATCCATTGCCACAGCTCTGCGCCGGTGTGCTGTTTGTCACCTAGGCAGATCAGCTTTAGCACGGCCTGTTGCCGCTTCCCCACTGCAGTGCTACACTGCTTCCATTTAGTGCTATGGCCTGTGGATGGCTGGGTATTTGCGCTTGCGTTCAAATGCCTGGGGTAAGGACATTTGCATGCCGCGCTGGGACACGGAAGTGGATGTGGTCACTGATGGTGCTTGCGAAGGACCAGGTGCAGGGCGGGTGGCATCCGGGCCTGCGTCTTGGACAGGGGATTGGCCAGCGCGTAACACTAGGGAAGAGGAGGCAGTTGTGTTACCCGCAGACACAGATTTTGGACCCAGGCATTCAGCCCCCTATTAGGGTGGTGGAACATGCTGGTGGTGGTGAGGTTGCTAGTGTTCACACCCCAGCACATTTTGGTATGGCACAGGTTGCAAACTATTATTCTTTTGTCGTCCGCACTTTCCTCATTAAAGTGCCATACTGCCGAACACCTACCCCTTGGCAAGGGAGATTTACGCAAGGGGGTTCACCATGGAACAGTTGTAGGCCTGTTCAGTGGTGCCTGCTTTCTACCTTTTGCCACCCCACTGCCTCTTCCAGCCTGTTGCAGTGCTGAAGATCCCTCCCCCTCTGTACTGCTCTCCTCGCTCGGCTTGTTGCCATATTCCCAGGTTGGATCAGTAACCTCGTCGTCCAGCACCTTCTCTTCCACTTCCTCACTCTGAACATCCTCCTGATTTGTTGACCCAACAACTGTGTGTCATCCTCTTCCTCAACCTCCTGAGACAGTAATTGCAGTTGAGTCATTGGCAACTGTGTCTCATCATCATCCACCTCATTAAACACTAATTGCCATTCCCCAGCATCATGTTTTTGTGACTCTGGATGCTCAAGAGGTTGGGAATCAGGCACAAGATCTCAGGCCCCTCTTTAAATGTGCTTGGTTAGAGGGCCAATTCAATTAATGGCGATAAAAAGAGGTCCTCGGAATATCTGAGTATGTGATCACTTGTTTGGCCAGACTGTGGGAGGAAGTAGGATCAGGGTGAGGATTGTGTGGACCAGACTCCTGGCTACTGAGACTGGACTTTGTGGAAGACAGGATGTTGCTTAACCGACTGGAAGCACTATCTGCTGCAATCCAATCGACCCCCTGCTCACACTGGGCTGAGTTCAAGAGTGGTGTTCTGCACCGCCCTGCAAACTGGGACATGAAGCTAGGTATCTTGGATGATTGTTTTTCTTGCTCTGGCAGCAGGCAGTTTCACCACGCCCAGGGCCACGGCCTCTGTGTGCACCATCAGCATCACGGCCACTTCCCCGTCCCTTAATGCTCGCTTTCTTCATATTAAATGTTATATGCACGCTTGACACACAAGATGTGGAATGGATGTCACAGTTCACAGGAAGCACAGTATATGGAAAAAGGAAAATAGATTTCACTTACATTTTTACTATCTCTTGTCCTGACACACACACGCTATTGCAGCGCAGATGTGCCAATTCACTACAGACACCGTTTATAGGCAAAGTGTGGATACATTATAGAAAATATATATTTGTTGTCAGTAATATTTTTCCCAATTTCTGGTCCTGGTCCTGACACACACGCTATTGCAGCGCAGATGGGACAATTCACTGTAGACACCGTGTATAGGCAAAGTGTGGATAAAGTATTGAAAAAAAATATTAGTTTTTGCTAATATTTTTCCCAATATCTGGGCCTGACACACATACACGCTATTGCAGCACAGCTGTGACAATTCACTGCAGAGACCGTTTATAGGAATATTATGGATAAATTATGGAAAAAATATATTTGTTGTCACTAATATTTTTCCCAATATCTGGTCCTGACACACACGTGCTATTGCAGGGCAGATGTGACAATTCACTGCAGACCCCGTTTATAGGCATAGTGTGTGGATAAATTATGGAAAAAAATCTAATTGTTTCCGCTAATATTTTTCCCAATATCTGGGCCTGACACACGGACGCTATTGCAGCGCAGATGTAACAATTCACTGCAGGGACCGTTTATAGGAAAAATGTGGGTAAATTATATTTTTCCTATCTCTGGCCCTGACACACAGAAAGTATTACAGCACAGATGTCACAAGTCACTGCAGACACCCTCTATAGAAAAAGTTTTGCAAAGTATGGAAATACAAATTTTCTAGCTATATTATATTGCTGCCAGCCTGCCACCACACACAATAGTCCTTAAAAGGACTTTTGGGTCTTTGAAACGTTTTTCTATTGAATATATTGCGATTAAACTTCCTACACTATCTGTCCCTTCCTAAGCGCAGCTCTCCCTGACTCACAATGAGCCAAACCATATATAGCACCCGATGAAGCGTTCCGGCCAGCCAATCACTGTAATGCCAGTAGCCAACATGACTACTGGCATTACAGTTATAGTAGTACTTACCTGCATGTTTATTGGCCGCTTAGCAGCTGCGAAACGTGCGGGGAGGAAACTCGAGCATGGCGCTCAAGCACATGCGGTACTCGGCCGAGCCGAACAGGTATTCAGCCGAGCATGCTCGCTCAACACTATATATCCCTAAGTACACATGGCCAAATTGTGCCCAAAGTGTTAATATTCTGTGTGACCACCATTATTTTCCAAACACTGCCTGTTGGGCATAGAGTTCACTAGAACTTCACAGGTTGCCACTGTAATCCTCTTCCACTCTTCCATGACAACATCACGGAGCTGGTGGATGTTAGATACCTTGCACTGCTCCACCTTCCATTTGAGGATGCCCCACAGATGCTGCTCAATAGAGTTTAGGTTTAGAGACATGCTTGGCCAGTCCAGCAACTTTACACTCAGATGTTTTAGCAAGACAGTGGTCATCTTGGAGGTGTGTTTGGGGTTGTTATCATATTGGAATACTGCCTTGTAAATCAGCTTCCGAAGGGAGGGGATCATGCTGTGCTTCAGTATGTCACAGTACATTTTGTCATTCATGGTTCCCTCAATTATTAGTAGCTCTCCTGTCACGGCTGAGGATGGGGGAAACCCCTTAGCCGTGCAATGCCCAAATGATGCTAGGCTGCTAGGCCAGGAGAACAGGATAAGGGAGCAGGTCACCTCCTACAACGTCCCTAACCTGACCCTAACTCCTACCTGCATGGGCCGACCTTGATGGTAGGAGGACCCATGCTCATGAACCTCGGAGCCCTGACTTACCCTCCGCAGATCCCTGAGCTAGGAGCTGAGTAGACACCCTGTTCCTCCTGGATACGGACGGACAGGGGTCTCAATGGCCAAGCTGCTGGGAAACTAACATGAACCGCCTATGGATATGGCAGAAGGCAGAAGAGAACTTCCACACCTACCTGCCACAGACACACAGACTGGATCCCGTGCAATACAGCAAGTGTCCACACCCAAACATCAGTGGACACAGCACACACACAAACACACAGGAACCCAGATCCATAGGTGCAAAACATAACCGGGAAAACATCAAGTGGACATAACATAAACTAGAGAATCACAGATTGTTTATGACCACAGGGGTGGCTCTCACTGGCAGGTAGAATGCACAGGAGGCTGCTCCAGCAAAGCATGACTGAAGCAACCTCCTGAGCCATGCCAAACACCAAGGCTATATAGGCCTAAGTGGCCACACCCACAAAGACACACCCAGTGTCTCACACACACTGGGAAGGGAGTTAACCCTTCCAGCACCAGAGAAGGGAAAAACACCACTTAAAAGGGAAGTGCACACAATACATAAAACACAGTGTACACCATACACACACACCTAACATAAAGGAAGTCAGGTGAGACCGCATGCCAAAGCAGCAAGCTGCCTAGCACCGCTCAGGCTGCTCTGCTGACAATTAAGAACACAACTAGTTGCCCGCGGCAACCACAAGTGAGGCCACAAACAGCGACCCTCACCTGTGGTTGAACACACAAACTAAACCGCAGGCAACCGCATGCGGTAAGGAGTCACGGACATAGCCATGGCCGTGACATCTCCACAGCCTGCAGCACTCATGCAGCCCCAAATCACTCCACCACCATGTTTTACTGTAGGCAAGACACACTTATCTTTGTACTTCTCACCTGGTTGCCGCCACACGCTTACCACCTGAACCCAATAAGTTTATTTTGGTCTCATCAGACCACAGGACATGGTTCCAGTAATCCATGTCCTTAGTCTGCTTGTCTTCAGCAAACTTTTTGTGGGCTTTCTTGTTCATCATCTTTAGAAGAGATTTCCTTCTGGGACGACAGCCATGCAGACCAATTTGATGCAGTGTACGGCATATGGTCTGTGCACAGACACGCTAACCCCCTACCACTTTAACCTCTGCAGCATTCCTGGCAGCACTTATAAATCTTGTATGAGTAAAGACAACCTCTGGACATAACACCGAGCACGTGCACTGAACTTCTTTGGTCGACCATGGCGAGGCCTGTTCTTAGTGGAACCTGTCTTGTTAAACGACTGTATGGTCTTGGCCGCCGTGCTGAAGCTCAGTTTCAGTGTGTTGGCAATCTACTTATAGCCCAGGCCATCTTTATGTAGAGCAATATTTATTTATTTTTTATTTTCAGAGAGTTCTTTGCCATGAGGTGCCATGTTGTACTTCTAGTAACCAGCATGAGAGAGTGTGAAAGTGATAACACTATATTTAACACACCTGAGACCTTGTAACACTAACAAGTCACATAACACGGGGAAGGCTAATGGCTAATTGGGCACAATATAGCCATTTTCACTAAGGGTTGTACTCACTTTTGTTGCCAGTGGTTTAGACTTTGTGTTGAGTTATTTTTGAGGGCACACCTAATTTACACTGTTATGCAAGCTGTACACTGACTACTTTACATTGTATCAATTTGTCATATCTTCAGTGTTCCATGAAAAGATATAATAAAATATTTTCAAAAATGTGAGGGGTGTACTCACTTTTGTGAGATACTGTACATTTTATGAAGCCTGACTTTTTTGTATCCAATTCTGAGCAATTCCAACATAAAAAAAATCTCTGCTCCATATGAGATCAAAGGCATACAAAAGGTATAGTAAATGCCTTATAGACTTCTTTAGGTATCCTATTACATCTTAGTACAAAATGGATCCATAATATGAGGTCTAAGGTTTTTCTACAGTGCTGTACAAAGATTACCATACCCATTAGGGTTCACAATCAAAATTTTTAGATTAACCTACTGAATCACTCTCATTTCAGAATGTGGGAGGAAACTGTAGTACCCAGGGGAAACTCAATCACAGGGAGAAAATACTAACTCCATGCAGATATTGTCCATAGTTAGATTTGCCCCTGTGGGACAGGAGGAGAGTGCTAACCACGCTACATATTGGTATATCACCCCCTGTTCCTCAGTTTCAATAATACTGCCTAATTTGCTCTAGTTTGCAGAGTAATAAAATATATATAAAAAGCAATTGCTTTAAAAACAGGTAGTTATTTTAACAAAACAGAGAATGAACAATCTAATCTCCGTTGTCACCTGATGCACACATAAAAATACAGGCTACCAATGCTAGGTTAACCTACATTAGCTTTTTAGTATTATAAGGCCTCATGCACACGGTCGTATTTATTTTGCGGACCGGAACAGCTGGCCCCTCATAGAACAGTCCTTTCCTTGTCCGTAATGAGGACAATAATAGGACCTGTTCTATTTTTTTTGAGGAACAGAAATATGGACATACGGAAACGGAATCCACACGGAGTAACTTCAATTTTTTGCAGACCCTTTGAATGGAATGGACACGGACAGAAAATATGTTCGTGTGCATCAGGCTTAAGATTTAGGATTTTTTGCGGCAATGAGCAAGCATAGTTCTAACCTTGCTCTGAATTGCTGCCAGAAAATAATGAAGTATAAAATACTATAGTCTCTAGAATCAATTTTAGAACATATATGACTTGAAAATACGCTGTCGTTTTAGAAAGCTTTGTAGATATTTTCAGGTTCTTTTTAGACAAAGCATTTACAGCTCTTGTTAGCAACAATCACAGCTCTCATTCCCTTTCATTGCTCTTTTGCACTGTTTGGCTAGTGGAAGGGGCTCTTAAGTTTTATATGACCACATTGTATTGTTCACTACTTAATCTCTTTTCCAATTTGTCTGATGTCTGTGTTTTCTAAGGTATCTGGATGTAGTAATTTAAGAAAAAAATAGACAAATGATCAGTAAGTACACTGAGCCAGTATAGAATAACCACCTGAGACAAGGGCTTCACAATGTTTGAAATGGCTTAGATCCTCTTATTTGTAGACAGAGCTGTAAAATGGTGCAAACTATTCGCCCAAAACACCCACTTTTATTCTATTGCTTTTCAGGAGCAAGCACCTTTCCATTTTTCTGTTGTTGTAGATGTTGTAAGGGATCGTCTTTTTATTCGGGGGTCATTCTCAAAGACTTCTTCCAGACAAAGGCTTTAGGCTGAGTTCACACAGGCAAGATTTCCGTGCGGGTGCAATGCGGGAGGTGAACGCATTGCACCCGCACTGAATCTGGACCCATTCATTTCTATGGGGCTGTTCACATGAGCTGTGATTTTCACGCATCACTTATGCGTTGCGTGAAAATCGCAGCATGCTCTATATTGTGCGTTTATCACGCAACGCAGGCCCCATAGAAGTGAATGGGGCTGACTGAAAATCGCAAGCATCCGCAAGCAAGTGCGGATGCGGTGCAATTTTCACACATTTTCACGCATGGTTGCTAGGTCTATTCACTGTATTATTTTCCCTTATAACATGGTTATAAGGGAAAATAATAGCATTCTGAATACAGAATGCATAGTAGGTGGTCAATTGACGGTTAAAAAAATAAATATTAACTCACCTTCTCCTCTTGATCGCGTAGTTCCCGGTCTCTTCTTTACTTCTTTAATGATGAACTACCGGCTAGGACCTGTGGTGACGTCAGATCACATGCTCCAATCACATGGTCCATCACCGTGGTGATGGACCATGTGATTGGAGCATGTGATCTGACATCACCACAGGTCCTAGCCTGAACTTCGGGTCTGGGTGCCACAGTCGGTTTTTTATCACGCGCGTGCAAAACACATTGCACCCGCGCGATAAAAACTGAACATCGGAATGCAATCGCAGTCAAAACTGACTGCAATTGTGTACCTAATCTTGCGGGTTTGTCGCAATACACCGGGACGCATCCGGACCTGATCCGGACACGCCCGTGTGAACCCAGCCTTAGTGTCCAAACCGCATTTATTTGGCAGTCTTCATGCACAAACAGCAACCAAAACATAAATCAAAACAAATCCTCAGCGATCTGGCCACTGACTAAACAGTATAGTCCCTCTCTAGCAGAATCTGGGACTACCACCTAGCTCTCCAAAACACTGCAGTGTTTACCCCACACAGGGTCAGAGGGTCCCAGCTCCCTCAGACTTTAGCACAGCCTGCTCCTTCCTCAGACTGAGAGCCCCACCCAAGTCCAGCAACAGGATTAAATAACCTCCCTCGACATGGGCATATTCTTAAATCCCGGAGTGGAGCATGGGGAACAGGCACCCACCCAACACATTGCCTGTTCCCAGTAAAAGCCCACACTGGACTAGCTGGAGCCAGCTAAGCTAAGTAGCTTGTTGTCCACCAACTAGCTTAGTGGCCACCTATATCTAGGGTCTTTACTCCACCAAGGCCGGGCCCCGTGGTGACACACTATTGGTGCAAACAACACCCCCTTTCCATGCTTTGCCGGGACTTTTCTGTTCTCACCCAGGCTCCTCTGGGTGAGATACACCCTCTCGATGGCAGTCATGTGCCCCTCTGGCAGCTCCACTGCCATGCTGTATTAGGGATTGCTTTTTGTGTCATCAGGTGTATTTTTCAATGGCCCCGTTTTGTGGTACATATAACTTCTAAACTTTTTGCAACCCTTTCTGGGAGTTAAAAACATAGCAATTTAGCATTTTTTGTTTTTGCATTTTGTGCCATTCGCTGTGCAGCATAAATCTCGTGAAACTTTTATTCTGTAGGTCAAAACAATTGTGAAGATGCTAATATTTATATCCTCTCTATTTTAATATTTTATTAATTTTGCACAATTAAGGCTGCTTTCACACTAGCGTTCGCTGGTCCGCTCGTGAGCTCCGTTTGAAGGAGCTCACGAGCGGACCCGAACGCAGCCGTCCAGCCCTGATGCAGTCTGAATGGAGCGGATCCGCTCAGACTGCATCAGTCTGGCGGCGTTCAGCCTCCGCTCCGCTCGCCTCCGCACGGACAGGCGGACAGCTGAACGCTGCTTGCAGCGTTCGGGTGTCCGCCTGGCCGTGCGGAGGCGTGCGGATCCGTGCGGATCCGTCCAGACTTACAATGTAAGTCAATGGGGACGGATCCGTTTGAAGATGCCACAATGTGGCTCAATCTTCAAGCGGATCCGTCCCCCATTGACTTTACATTGAAAGTCTGGACGGATCCGTCCCAGGCTATTTTCACACTTTTTTTTGCTAATATAATGCAGACGGATCCGTTCTGAACGGAGCCTCCGTCTGCATTATTATGAGCGGATCCGTTCAGAACGGATCCGCCCGAACGCTAGTGTGAAAGTAGCCTAACGCTCGTTAAAATTTTCTAATTAAGTTGTGTGAGCGTTTGTTTTCTACTGTCATTTGACAGGTCCAATTTTGGGATATACTGTATATGACCTTTTGATCTCCTTTTTCTCCAGTTATTTTTAGATGGAGTGATAAGAAGAAATAGCAAATTTGGCATTTTTTTTTAAATATTTTTATGTCTTTCACTATGAAGGTTATATAGAGGGATCATTTAATAGAAGATGAGGTTGTTGCAGACATGATGCCAAAACGAAAAATTATGCAATTTTTTATTTTTTCCATAATAATGCATTTTTAATGAGAAAAGGTTTTTTATGTTTACCGGTATATATGTTTTTATATTTTTTAAGTCCTTCTAGTGTACTTCACTAATTAGAGCCTCAATCACTAATATAATACACTGCAGTCTTATGTACTGTATTTTAGTGCATTATGCCTCTGGATGGGGGTGAGTTAATCTGTCAAACCTCTTAGATGTCCCTGTCAACTAAGGGCTTAAACTGCTGGAATTGGAGTTTTATGTAATAAAAGTCCCATATATAGCATCTATGAAGGGGAACACTAAACTCTGTATAAAAAAAAATAATTATAGCATACTGTCACTCTAAATGTTAATTACAAACCTTACAATATATGTACAAAATAGAAGACCTCACACAGCTACCTAGGCCTATGGCTTTTGGTCCTTAAGTGGCTAACATTTGGTTTTAAGGGGTTTTCTGAGCTGGGTAAAATTTTCCCAAAAGGGGATGTGATAAAATAATAAAATAAATTACTTACCCATTTATTTCCCCATTGTTCCAGCGCCACCACTCTGGTCCCCTGCGCCAGTCTCAGCTTTTTTGGCTGCAGCAATGATGTGGTCATATACCCACATGACTGCTGCAGCCAATCCCTGGCCTCAGTTGTATACGACACAGGACCGCTGAGGCTAGTGATAGGCTGCTGCTGTTATGTGGATATATGGCTACATCACCACTGCAGTCAAGTAAACTAAGACACAGAGCATTGAGTATAATCCTTTTTAGCTATGCTATCTTTGCTGATATATATTCTTACAATTACATTCTTTTAAATTAAATGAACATTTCTATCAAATGTTTGATCACATATTAACATTTTATATCTAAATATTAAATATCATTTTGTTTTATTAAAACAAAATAGTGGATGGTTTGGATATTATTTTTTGAAGTAACACAATGTATTCTATTCCTGTTCTGGCTCTTTAACTTCCTCTTTGTTTGGACTTTTAGCATGGCTTAAAAGGAATGTGTCATCAGAAATGATCTTTTTTAAATCACATTTTATGGAATTTTAGGGTTATATATACCGTATATACTCGAGTATAAGACGAGTTTTTTGGCACATATTTTTGTGCTCAAAAAGCCCCCTCGTCTTATACTCGAGTCTAGGTCTTGATTGCGAAAATTCGCAAAAAAAAAAATCGCATTCAAATTTTCGCATAAAAATTTGCATAAACTGGTATTTTCCCAAAAATCAAATATTTGCTTTAGTTGGTTTTTGTACTGTTAAAGTTATTGTTGATACCATATTGTTTTTCTTTGAAATAAATATTCAAAAACCTTTAACCTACTGATGCCTCAATTAATGTAATTTTATTGGTACGGTATCTATTTTTATTTTTGAAATTTACCAGTAGCTGCTGCATTTCCCACCCTAGTCTTATACTCGAGTCAATAATTTTTCCAATTTTTTGGGGGTAAAATTAGGGGCCTCGGCTTATATTCGGGTCGGCTTATACTCGAGTATATACGGTATATCCTGCATTTTTCTCACTGGCTACTAAACCTAATAATAGGTGCCACTTCTTGGTCTGTAGAGATCACTTTACTGCAATTATCTGCTTATCATTATAGGTAGAATTAGGCCTCATGCACACGACCGTTGTTGTGTCCCGTGTCCGTTGTTCAGTTTTTTTGTGAATTTGTGCGGACCCATTGACTTTCAATGGGTCTGTGGAAAACGCGGCTAATGCACCGTTTGTCATCCGCGTCCGTGATCCGTGTTTCCAGTCCGTGAAAAAAATATGACCTGTCCTATTTTTTTCACGGACAACGGTTCGCGGAACCATTTAAGTCAATGGGTCCGTGAAAAAATATGGATGCACACAAGATTGTCATCCGTGTCCGCGTCCCTTTTTTTCCTATCATTTGCATGGCAAACTAAACTTAGATTTTTTTTTAACTTTCCTTCATGTTTGGAGATCCTCCAAAAATAAAGGAAGACACACGGAAACAAAAACGGACACGGATCACGGAACAACGGAACCCCTTTTTGCGGACTGCAAAAAAATACTGTCGTGTGCATGAGGCCTTAGAATGACAGATATCACCTCTGTGTACAGATAACACCGGATCCACCATTCACAATAGGTGATATCAGTGCTTATCTACTCCCTCCTGACCTCTGCATAGATCACAAAGCATGTCTAGAAAACGTTCCCATATAAGTCACTGGCCCCTTCCTGTTCACTGTGTCTATGGCTCACAGTGGCTGCGTTAAAACATATCTCTAAATGCAGTTAGGAACAGCTCAGGCAAGATGGCCGTCCCGATAATCATGTTTAGGAAATAGAATAAATAAAAAATCTTTAATAAAAAAAATTATACAAAAAAGAGAATAGAACAAAGTATATGTGCCACTGATTTTACCTGCCAGAAATTTTTGGGGTGACACATCCCCTTTAACTTTGTCAGTCAGACCATAACTGGGACCAAAGAGTATTCCCTGTAGTGACTCAATTAGAGCATCACACATTACACTGATCAATGCAATGCTCTTCTGTAGACATATGTAGGCCTATCAAGGGAACAATAGAGCCATCTTACTGGTATCCCACTTCTACACCTACTATTATCATGACGATTTCCCCTCATAGCATCAGTAAATGTAGAGGAGGTCTTAACATTAATTTATTTTGTATTTTATTTTCAATGGCATAATACTGCCAAAATGAAAAAGAAAGTCTACTTTCACACTAGCATTTTTGTTGAGACCAGCAGGGTCCAGAAAAAACGCTTCGGTTATTGATAATACAACCGTCTTCATCCGTTATAAAAGGATCTGGTTGTATTATCTTTAACATAGCCAAGACGGATCCGTTATGAACTCCACTGAAAGTCAATGGAAGACGGATCTGTTTTCTATTGTGTCAGAGAAAACGGATCCGTCCCTATTGACTTGCATTGTGGTTCATGACGGATCCGTCTTGCTCCGCATCCCAGGACGGAAAGCAAACCGCAAAATGCTCTCGGGTATGAGAATGGAGCAGAATGCATTTTGGAGCATTCCGTTCTGTTCGGTTACGTTTTGTCCCCATTGACAATGAATGGGGACAAAACGGAAGCGTTTTTTTCCGGTATTGAGACCCTATGGCAGATCTCAATACCGGAAAATATTAACGCAAGTGTGAAAGTAGCCAAAAACAGCCAAAATGTTAAAAAATATGTTTCTATAAATATTGACCTTAAACAATACTCCTTTCTGAAAGCAGTGTCCCTTTAGCCCTCATAAAATCATGATGCTTCTCTGATGATGTTGCCTAAAGTGCATAAACCACACAGATTGCAAATATTCCACGTCATTCCTTATCTTCACTAATCAACTTAGCCATTAACAAACAGCTGCTTTGCATTGACCAATATTATATGTATATTTATCTTCTTTTTCCTAAAGAAAACTTCCCATTGTGAGATAAGTATCGGGAGCAGTGCTATGAACATGGTGCATTAAGACTCTTTCTGTAGACTCCAAATTATCATTGGATCATGTTTCTTCTTAATATATGGACATTTTCACTTTTCATTTCAAAGGTAAGCTCCTAGTTATAATTGCCCCCTTAAGGCTTGTGTCACATGTAGGGGCAAATTCATCATCCCTTTTGACTTTTTGGTATAGAAAATGCATTTTTCGACTTTTCTAGTCACAATCGGAATTTTACGCTATCCCTGATTGGATATGTCAGACTGTGCTTAGATGCACCCCCAGTTGTTAATTTATTTATTAAGTTCCAGTATGAATGACAGAGGAATGGCAAAATTCCTATTACATAGGGAAAAAAGAGACAATGGTCTAAATTTTTGGTAGCCGAGGTCAAAACAAAAGTTATTATGCTATTCTTGTTTTTTTAAAGGGGTTATCCCATGATTAATGTGCAGAGTCCCACTGCAAGTGTTAATGTCACTGCCTTCCATACATTGTAAGTCCCAAAGGCAGTATATGGAGAAAGTAGTAGCTTTCTAGCTATTGTTGCTAGGCAGGGCTGGCACCACCACTTGCTCTTTTGGTGGAAGTAATTCAGTCTAGTGTGGCTGCCTGTATTTATCGTGCCTGTATTTATAGTGGGGTCTGAGGGTCATGTGATGTGGCCAGCATCACATGACCGACCGACAGACAGACAAGTCGAGCACCGAGTGATCAGCTCGGCGCTCAAGGCAGACCTAGGAGCAGGGAGCCTCTCAGCTAGCAAAGCCACCCTGGGAATGAGGCCAAACACAGATCATCGCTCCTGAAGCTAAGCAGCAGGTCTGTGGCTGATGGAACACTGAGTGCGCCTTTGGCGCCCCGTGACATTTTGGATGTGTGTGAAGAAAAGACTAGAGTTTAACAGGGAAGCTTCTTTAACCTGTGGATTCTGTGGATCTGGAGATGAAAGAAATCTGCTCCCCTTGGGCCAGGAAAGAAGAGGCTGTGCAGCCTGATTGAACTGCCTCAGTAAAGTACAGTGGACTTGTTGCATAAAACACAGCCTCAACATTGTGTGCACCAACACCTGCTTTACTGTTATATCATTCAGAGGTCCTGTCTTGCACCTCAAAACTCATCTGCACCAAGGGTACCTACATAACATCAGGCTGGAGCCCCAAAAGCAGGGTGTGTCCTGAAGAGAAGGAAAAGTTTGGGCGTCCTATCACTAAACGGGCATAGTGAGGACTGCCACTGTGAGTATAACCACCACCATCCTCCCCACCTCCGGTGTGGCTTGTAAAAAATGAAAATCAGACAATCAATCTCTTTCTAACAAAGCTAGACTTAAAAAATATTATTATTTTTTGGGCTTGCCAATAAAGGTATCACTGCTATAATACTTAGTTTAGTAAAGTAGGTAACAGCACATAGATTTTTCTGGATAACACAGTACTAAGCTATTTTGGCTATATAACAAATCTGAAGGCAACCTTGTACCTCAAATGGATCCAGCGGTCTTCCCGTTCCTTGCTTCATTTGCTCTGCTAGGTGTATTTCAGGCTGGCAGCTCAGGGGTCACAGACTTTCTCAGGGGGCATGTCCTTTCTGCTGCTGCTTTCTCCCTGTAACTATCACAGCTTCTAGCAGAAGATAGGGCTGGTGGCAGCTAAAGGATGGAACTGAGCATGTGCATCCACCTCAGCAAGGTTACTGCCGACACCATGCAAATACATTTCATTGGATAACTTATTACCTATACAAAATGCTTCTTACATACAGCTAGAAAAGTATTCAAATCCAGGCTCTGGCTGGCAAAGGTGGATAAGTCTTTTACCTACACTTTAAGAGAACTGGTGTCTGCATAAGTACTACTTATATATGAACATGTTTTTGTGATTTACAGCGATTACCCAAGAACTTAACCCCTTCCCGTCTGCACTCTTATGCTGTGACAAGCAGCTAGTTAGAACGAGCCATTGTACTACAGAGCTGTGATAGTGCGGGCTCAGGAGCTATGTCTGCATGATCACTTTTGGATGCTGGCTCTGTTATGCAGATGGCTCCCTGCACTCTCTAGCAGCCTTGGAGGTAATATTAATTCTGGCTTTTTAACGTCTTAGATGCTGTGGTCCATGCTGACCTTGGCATTTAAGTGGTTAGAGAGAAGAAGGTGGCTCCCTCACCTCATCGGCTCCCTTGTGACACAGTCTAACAAGAGCTCCTGAGCCTGCCATGTATCGCAGGACCTAATAGACATTTTGCCAATTTTACTGTAACTGACATAGCTTATATGGCCAATCAAAGTATTGCCGGTTCACTTCCCTTACTGGAAGTAAGTAAAAAAAAAAAAAAAAAAGGAAAAATAATTTGGGGAAAAAAATGTCGTTTTATATACCTTTACTTTACAAATACACATAATTGTTATCGCTGTGTCTGTAATGACCCATATAATAAAATTATCAAGGTTTTTATCCCTTCTGGTAAAATTGGAAAAAATGGCAAGATAAAAACTGATCAAAAAGTTGCATATTTTTGAATTCAGCAACACAAAAACAATGATTTTATTAGGCAAAAGTAGAAAAAAAATACATAAATTTAACTGACCACAGAGTAAAGTTTTCATGTCCCTTATATCATACTTTAAATGCCATAAAAGCCAAACCCAAATAACAGTAACAGAGTAGCTATTTTTTTCATGCTATTGCTCCAAAAAATTCATACACGTTAAACAATTCACTAGATGTATCAGAGAAAGGATAGGGAGGAATCATTCCACAGTATTGAAGCAGAACAGGGTTCAGTAGTGGAGATTACAGCCTGGGTAATAGGAACAATCCTATTACACCTTGCTGCACTGACTGGGGATCCAAATTGCCATTATACAGCTCTGTAATTCCAGGAAACCGTTCTTGTTATTGGGGTGCAAGTGCTGTTTGATACAGCCAGTAACAGGGTTAATATTTCTATGTCTTATTTGCCCTTGTGCAGTGCAGTTATATGTTCTAAAGCATTTTTTGGCTTGTATTAGTGGGGGAAAAAGGGCTTATTAGCCGTTGTGTGATGAAGTGAGAAAATTACAGCCCTTTTTGGAGTGTATTAGTGGCACAAAAGTATATATTATTTGCCGTTCAGTGGTACAGTTATATGTTCTAAAGCCCTTTTTGGCATGTATTAGTGGCCCAAAAATTATATTATACCCATATTAACCCATGACACATCCATCAGGTGGGACAGGAGAGCCAATTGAGACGTTTCAGTACATAGACACCCCCTTAACCATATAACAGAACCGATCTGGCAGCCATTTTACATTATGTGTTTTGCCAGTGTAGGTAGAAGTTGCATTTTGGAGCAGGGACAGGCTGTTAGGAACTTAGGGGCACCAAACGCTAGCTAATAAGGCCACAAAAGTCCTTTTAAGGACTGGTAACATTGTGCTATCGATAGGTGTGATATACTGAGGGGTGTGATATACTTATAATATACTTTCTAACATAGAAAGTATATTATTGTGCATTTGTATGCTTCCAGAAAATACTGATTGAGGGCTACGATCTATCAGCTTCCACAAAATAGTGGTAGAGGTTTTCCATATACCTGTGTCCACAAATTACTGTTTGAGGGTGATATACCAGCTTCAACTAACAACTGATATAAAGCGATTGTTCTGACATGCATGTGAAATGTAATCAAATACACTGGTGTAATGTGAAATTACTTACAGTGATCAGGAGTTCTTCCTCACTGTTGCGAAATTTGCTTCCAATCATCTTTTCCAATCGCATCAAACTTCGGGTTATTCAAACCATACAAGTTGCTAGACTAGGCCACGCCCTCTTTGCGCATGCGCATTATCCGAATTTCAACTATGCGATTTTTGCATTAAAAAAAAAATTACGGCCATAGCTGCACATTTGTATACATCAAACCGATAGGAAATAAAACATTTCTAGGCTCCAGCAGGGCACATTTTCTAGAGTTTCCCTTTAAGACGCATAAAAATGGCCTCTGGCTAAAATACATATTTTTTGTGGGAATGTTTGCCAATGATCCCCCTCTGGTATGTCACTGCCCATGTTGTGGGACTATTTGTGCACTCATAGTTTGTATTTGGTGGCTGAAAATATGACCTAAAGGTTTTCCAGGTTCGCCTGCTATTAAAGTCAAAGGGGCAATGCAAACGCGAATCATCCCGGCCGATGTTCATCCATCACTACTAGAAACGTGGTGCCTAGATCTCACGGCCACATCTCTCGCAGGTCTGACCGGGGGGGGGGCCCTCTGTGCTCACGTTCCTCTGCCATGGCTGCTGTGGCAGGGTGGGGGGGGGGGGGGGGTTGGTAGGAGCAGTTCCAGCTCCATCAGCAGCAACTTGAGTGTAGAGTCGCTGATGAGCAGCTTTCTTCACCTGCCTAGTGAAGAAATTACTCACCAGCAGCAGCAGCTAGACCTGGAGCAGGAACTGAAACAGCAGGTGGTGGCATACTTGGACAGCACCCTGCCACTCCACATTGAAGATCGGCTAGACTACTGGACAGCCAAACTGGATTTGTGGCCGCAACTGGCAGAGTTTTCCCTGGAAAAGCTGTGCTGCCCGACCAGTAGTGTGGCATCAGAGCGGTTGTTTAGAATGGCAGGGGCCATAGTTATCCCAAGAAGAACTCGCCTGTCCACCCAAAATGTGGAGAGACTGACCTATGTCAAGATGAATCAGGCATGGATCATCTAGGAATTCCACCCACCAATGTCTGATGCATCAGACTAGATCATTCATGGTGCCACACCAACACTTTGACAAAAGAGACTGGTTTCTTATGGCTACCTGCCTTAGCTACTATTCTGATGCTGCCAGTCTACCACCTGCTTGATGCCACACATCTGATGCCAATTGCTTCTTCTTTCACCCACCATCTTCAACTGGTACTGGTACTGATACCCATCTCCTCATTCTGTCAATGGGTCACGCTGTGGTTTCCAGATGCTGCTGCCACCTCACCACTCAGGTCTCATGATGCTGGTGCTGCCACCTCCACACTGTCATTGTGCCACCCTGTGACCTCCTTCTGGTGCTGCTGCTGCTGTAGTCACCTCCACACTCTATCATTGTGCCACTCTGTAGCCTCCTGATGCTGCTGCCACCTCCACACTGTCATTGTACCACCCTGTAGCCTTCTCCTGATGCTGCTGCCACCACCTTCACACTCTGTCATTGTGCCACTCTGTGGCCTCATGATGCTGCTGCTGCCACCTTCACACTGTCATTGTGCCACTCTGTGCCCTCCTGATACTGCTGCTGCCACCTCCACACTGTCATTGTGCCACCCTGTGGCCTCCTCCTGATGCTGCTGCCACCTCCATACTCTGTCATTGGGCCACTCTGTGGTCTCATGCTGCTTCCACCTCACCACTATGTCATAGGGCCACTCTGTGGACTTCTCATGCTGCTCCCACCCTCCCCACTTCATGACTGGGCCACTATTTTGCCTTTCAGCCTGACTGACACCATCATTTATTTGACCCTTCTTCTGATCTGTCAGATAGAAGGAAAAATGAGACACACAATGGATCTAGTCTATGTAACAGCTGTAAGGCCTGCATGACATGGTCCCTATTTTGCATCAGAATTGGCTTATGATTTGGTCGCCAAAAGCAGGAGTGGGTACAAAACACAGAAGACTTGCAAATATTCCATTCACGTGTCATCTCTGTTTTGGATATACTCCCGTTTTTTTGGGCTTTAGCAATACTGATCGATTACTGACCAAATGCTGACGAGTGAAGGCTCCACAGACAGGATGCGTTTTTTGTGGGTTATTGTTCTGAGGAAGGGCAAAATAATCAGTGATGTCAACACAAACTTACTGCTGACACCCTCTCCACTCTGTCGGGGGGGGGGGGTCTACTTGTATATGCATTTAATAAAACAGGTTCTGTAGAAATCTATGTGCAATCAGTGAATTGGTGTAAAAGGAGTGCGCTCTTTCACGCTATAGTAGGATCTTGGGCCTCTGCACGGTTCATTCATTTTCAATGGGTCCATGGAAAAATCGGAAAATGCACCGTTTGGCAGCCGCATCCGTGATCCGTGTTTCCTGGCCGTGAAAAAAATAGGACCTGTCCTATTTTTTTCACGGCCAACGGTTCACGGACCCATTCAAGTCAATGGGTCCGTGAAAAATCACGGATGCACACAAGATTGTCATCCGCGTCCGTGATCCGTGTCCGTTTTTTCCTATCATTTCAATGGCAAACTTGACTTAGATTTTTTTTTCATTTTTCATGTCCGTGGACCTCCAAAAATCAAGGAAGACCCACGGACGAAAAAACGGTCACGGATCACAGATCTACGGACCCCGTATTTGCGGACCTTAAAAAAAAACGGTCGTGTGCATGAGGCCTAAGGCTGAGTTCACACTTGAGTCATTTGGTCAGTTTTGGCCCCGTAACTGCCCAAATAAGTGAATTGTGCAGTGATTCTAAGAGCGACGCCTGTCAACTACATGCCATACTGATTCACAGTATTGTTTCACGACCACAGCAGACTCCCTATGCGTGTTACTACAAGGCCTCATGCACATGACAGTGGTGTGTTTTGCGGTCCGCAAATCGCTGCTCCGCAAAACATGGAAGCCGTCCGTGTGCATTCTGCAATTTGCGGAACGGGACGGGTGGCCCATTGTAGAAATGCCTATTCTTGTCCGCAAACGGACAAGAATAGGACATGTTTTTTTTTTTTTTTTGCGGGGCTACGGAACGGAGCAACGGATGCAGACAGCACACGGAGTGCTGTCCGCATCTTTTGCAGCCCCATTGAAGTGAATCGGTCTGCATCCGAGCCGCAAAAACTGCAGCTCAGATGCAGACAAAAAACAACGGTTGTGTGCATGAGGCCCAAGGTACAGTGTTCTTCACCACTATAAAGTCTCTCAGCAGCCAGGAAATAGCAGTTTTTTTAATGCGATTCACCACGATAAATTTTGTATCGAACCAAATTTTTGAGGAAAATTCGGCGAACCGGCTGAATCGATTTTTTTTAGAAATTCGCTTATCTCTTAACACTACAGTATATATCAATCTGCCCAGATCCTCCTGCTCTATAATATGCTGCCTGCAGATTGCACTGCATTTCCAGGATAACAGGTTTTCATGAAATATATTTCCACGAAAGCTAGGTTTGTCTTTACATGTACATTATAACCTTATATGATTAAGCACAGTGCCTAACTATATAGAACTGTAGGACGATTAAGGGTTAATAGACATATATGATACCTATAATGTATAATGTAGCTATGACTATTAAGGGTTAGTAATCAAGCATATTGAAAAGTTCAGCATCAGAGGCCACCAATTCTAGTACAAAGGCGCAGTGTAATGTATAGCAGTCGTGTGCACACCTCCACTGTAGAGTACTTGGAGGGTGACGCTTGACTTCCTTCCCTACCATGAAATCTAATCAAACCCACATCCTACTTACCTCCCATGTAACTTCTAAACATGTCATTTCTGTTTCACATTGGTTCAGCTTATTGGCTTTGCAGCAGGGCTATATCAATACATGCACTCAAAGGAAAATGCCATATCTTTTTATTTTTGCATACGAGAAACAGAGATTGCTATACTTAGATTATTACATTTGCGGTGTATATACAATCATTTTACTATTACATCACCTAGAACATATGTATGCTTCAGCCATTTAATTTCTATATTGGGATAAATCGTTGTTTTATAGATAGGTTCTGTTAAAAGCTGGTATCAGACAATGTTTGTCGTTTGCTTGATTTGCTTAAAGCTGAACTAACTGCATGCCATCAAATTACTCATTTTCATTTATTAAAGATCTTTTACAAACCACTCAAAATATTAAGATAGCAACAGCTTTGTAGGCAAAGACATCCATATCCAATCAAATATTCAACAATATTTCTTTATAACTGCATTAAAGGCCCCTTTGCAATGGCCAATGAGAACAGCAATTATCAGGAAGGAACCTTCCCAATAATTGCTCAATGTAAATGTGCTGCCAATCACCCGATGAATGAGCAAATGCTTATTCATCTGGTGAAAGTATTGCTGGTGCGGTGACTCGGTCACCTAAATCATTATTTCTTTACAGCGGGCTTTGCTGTCTAAACAGCAATCTGCTTTCCAGAAACAGTAAATGTATATGGGGATAAGCAATGGCAGTAGTAAACACTTGCAGCAGAGGTGATTATTGCATGTAAATGCAGCTCTCACCTCCCCTGTCAAACTAATAATTATTAGAAATGGACAGTTAGATCCCAATAATTGCCTGCTAGGGGCCTTAATTCTCTGCGAAACCTTATCTGGGTTTTTTGGGCCCTACTAGAATTATGTAGCAACTAAGCATATTTCTGCAGGTCCTCACGCACAGGACAATGCAATAAGCGCTTGGTGTTAAGAGCCGTGCCACCAAGTCACTCAGTCTTGACCATGGTATTTAGACACAGATCTTAGGGTGTGGGGACTCACTGGTCAGTATTTACTGCTGTATTTATCCTTCTTGTTATGCTGTACCTGCATTGCGTTACGCCATGATATGTTTATCTTCGGCAATTTTGAGATAACTAGTAGGATACAATGGCATTCTGTATTTAGTTGAACACTGCGGCTCTCCAGCTGTTGCAAAACTACAACTCCCAGCATGCCCGAACAGCCTACAGGTATCAGCCTACAGCAGGGCATTGTGGGAGTTGTAGTTTTACAACAGCTGGAGGGCCGCAGTTTGAGGATGCTTGCGTTATAGGGATATATTGTATGTATGATCATATTAGCACCACTGGGCTGTCCCCATTTATTCTTATATGCCTGCCACTGCTAATTATTTTTAACTTTGATTCTCTGCATATTTTAAACCAATTTAATAAAGTGATACATTTTTATATGAACATATATCCTGTGTTGGATGGTTATGAATAGAGATGAGTGAATTTCTTCAAAAATTGATTCGGCTGCTTTGCCGAATTTAACCACCTCCCGTCCGCACGTTAACTAAAATCATCCAGGCGGTGGTTCTATATCTTTGAATGGACGTTCCTGAACGTCCATTCAGAGATTGCAGCTGCACGATTATCGTGCAGCTGCAGATCGGGTTGCCCGCTGTCAGTGAAAGCAGGGTAATCCTTAGAGAAGGCAGGGACACTGAGCGCTGTGTATACAGTGCAGGAAGCGCTATGCGCTTCCTGTTCCGGCCCGGTGGTCATGTGACGGCCGGGGCCGGAGAGTGCAGGAGCTGTCGCGTCTTTCACAGACCTCGATCAGCCCTGCACTGAGGCTGTACAGCACAGTATACTGCTGTACAGCCTTACTATGTCAGCACCAGTTACAGGAGAAATCAATAGTGAAAAAATAAAAAAAAAGTGAAGTTAAATGTCCCCCAGAGGTCTTGTATGACCTTATGGGGGACGAAAAGTGTAAAAAAATAAAATAAAAAATGAAGTGTTAAAATAAAAATAAAAAAAATGGTTTCACATGTAAAAAAAATAAATTCCCCAAGTAAGGAATAAAAAAAAATGTTAAAAGAATAAAATAAAATAGACATATTTGGTATTGCCACGTCCGTGACAGTCGGCTCTATAAATATATCACATGATCCACCCAGTCCGATAAACACCATAAAAAAAAATAACTGTGTAAAAAAAAAGCTATTTTTGTCACCTTACATCACATAAAGTGCAACACCAAGTGATCAAAAAGGCGTATGTCCCACAAAATGGTACCAATCAAACCTTCATCTCATTCCGCCAAAAAAGAGCCCCTACATAAAAAAATCGCTCAAAAAGTTTAAATACTATAGCTCTCACAACATGGACACATTAAGGCTAGGTCTAACACGATGTCATTTGTCGCACGACATTTTGTTGCACTAATGTCGCGTGACAATTTTTATAATGGCAGTCTATGGTGTCGCACTGCAACATGCAACATGCTGCTCATTTGAGATGGATTCTTCTGCGACTGTTGCGTCGCAGTCGCAGTATGTCGCATGTTGCAGTGTGACACCGTAGACTGCCATTATAAAAATTGTCGCGCGACATTAGTGCAACAAAATGTTGCGCAACAAATTTTGCGCCCAATCTGTCGTGCGACAAATGTCGTCGTGTAGACCTAGCCTTAAACATAATTTTTTTGTTTCAAAAATGCTATTATTGTGTTAAAGTGAAATAAATAAAAAAAGTATACATATTAGGTATTGTCGCGTCCGTAACAACCATCTCTAAAAAATATCACATGACCTAACCCCTCGGGTGAACACCATAAAAAATTAAAATAAAAAGGTGTCAAAAAAAGCAATTTTTGTCACCTTACATCACAAAAAGTGCAACACCAAGTGTTAAAGAACGCGTATGTCCCGCAAAATAGTACCAATAAAACCGTCACCTCATTCTGCAAAATATGAGCCCCTACATAAGAAAATCGCAAAAAGAAAAAAAAAATATATATAGCTCTCAGAACATGGACACATTAAAACATAATTTTTTTGTTTCAAAAATGCTATTATTATGTTAAACTGAAATAAATGAAAAGTATACATATTAGGTATCGCCGCGTCCGTAACAACCAGCTCTATAAAAATATCACATGACCTAACTGTGTCAAAAAATTTACATCACAAAATGTGCAACATCAGGTGATCAAAAAGGCATATGTCTGCAAAATGGTACCAATAAAACTATCTCCTCATCCCGCAAAAAATGAGTCCCTACATAAGAAAATCATTTTAAAAATAAAAAAATTATAAATCAGAACATGGACACATGCAAACATAATTTTTTGTTTCAAAAATGCTATTATGGAATAAAACGATCTGCTCTATAAAAATGTCACATGACCTAACCCCTCAGGTGAACGTTGTAAAAATAAATAAATAAAAACTGTGCTAAAACAACCAATTTTTTGGTTACTTTGCCCCATAAAGTGTTATAATGAATGATCAAAAAATTATATGTATCCAAAAATAGTACCAATAAAACTGGCACCTTATCCCCTAGTTTCCAAAATGGGGTCACTTTTTGGGAGTTTCTACTGTAAGAGTGCATCAGGGGGGCTTTAAATGGGACATGGCATCTAAAAACAAGTTCAGCAAAATCTGCCTTCTTAAAACCATGTGGCGCTCCTTTTCTTCTGCATCCTGCCGTGTGCACATGAAGTATAATGTGTCACAAGAAAACAATCTCTGAATGGCTTGGATAAGTTAAAGTGTTCCAAAGTTATTACCACATAAAGTGAAATATGTCAGATTTGCTAAATTAGGCCTGGTCAGGAAGGGACATCACAAAAACGCTACAGTGTTTGGGGTTTGAGCAGCTCCCCCATACTTGCCACGGTAATTTTGTGGTTCACATGCGGTGGGACTGCTTGCCCAATGAAAGACACGCTACAGTGTTTGTGGTTGAGACAGTTCCCCCATATTGGCCACTATATGTCTGTGATTTTGTTTTATATGTATTGAATGGGCCTCTATCTGGCAATTGAACATTCTGTTGCACCTGGAAACCTCCATCACATGGTCTGATATGGGTGTGGCTTACAGTCTGGCTGTGTTCACATTGCATTAGCTGACCTGCTATGCGGTTGTGTGGAAGCTTGGCTGTGAGCTGGATTTCATCACCTTCAGACCGTGTTCACACCATAGTTAGTGCAGTGGTAGGACCCCTTGCCATGCTGAGTGACCGTGACGTGGTGCATGATGGGCTCCGATATCTTCCTGACAGGAATATATTGGCAAAAGTCTCAGCTTTTAATATCTGCTTGTATGACCAGCTAGTATAGTCAGTGGTATATCTGTTTGGTGTTTTTTTCAGTGATTTAACTGGTCAGGAAGGGGGCAAATGGCTCGGATGTGAAGTGGTTAACATAAAAATTTGCTTTGTGACCAATTACTTTGGCATTTTTCGTAAGAGCGGGTGCAATGACAGGGAGCTGTGATAGTGCCGCTCCCCATCATTGTACCCCTAAGATGCAGCGTTCATACATGATCGTGGCATCTGAGATTAAAAACTGTGTAAAATTAACAGAAAAAAAAAATCATACTTACCGCCTCCATTTGCTCGCAACGGGCTGGTCACCTCCACCTTGCTTGAAGATCTGGTGCAAAATCTCTTGCAGCCCGAGATGACGTCATCACATCGGCTGGCGTGGTGACGTCATATGTCCCCACACACAGGATTTCAGCCAAGATCTTCAATCAAGATGGCGGCGGCTGACCCTGTGCGAGCAAATGGAGGAAGTAAGTATGATTTTTTTGTTTTTAACACTATTCCAGGTTAAATCGATTTCTTACCACAAAGCACAAGGAAATTCTGCTTTGCGGTGAATAGAATTTTTCATGAAACTCGGATCGAACTCCGCTTAATTGGATTTGATTCGCTCAACTCTAGTTATGAAGTATATTATATACACAGGTATTGTGTACTATTGAGGGGCCCCTTTGTCCCCCCTTAGTTTTACAGGTCTAAGATAGAAAAATGAATTTAAGCTGAAAGTGAAGAAAAGCCTAGTTATATTCCTAAAGACATGTGCATAGAGCCTACATTGCAGCCACATATTCTACTACAGAAGTAAAACGTCTAGTGGCGATTACCCCTGTAATGTGGCGTATGATAAAACATGTCACAGTGTTTCCTTCAACAAAATCATTAACTTCTTAAAAGGGGTTACTAGAATTACTATGGATTTTAAAAGACATGTTCATGTACAGTCCTGATCAAAAGTTTAAGACCACTTGAAAAATGGCTAAAAATCATATTTTACATTGTTGGATCTTAACAAAGTTCCAAGTAGAGCTTCAACATGCAACAAGAAGAAATGAGAGTGAGACAAAACATTTTTTGAGCATTCAATTAATTGAAAATAACGATAAAACGGAAACAGGCTGTTTTTCAGCTGATCCAAATTTTAGGACCACATGCTTTAAATGGCCAAATCTGTGCAAAGATGTGGATTCATTGTCATTTTCTGTCAGGTAGTCACACGTTGTGATGCAAAGGCAAAAAAACTCTCCCTTTTTTAACGTGGTCGGGTTGTTAAACTGCATAAGCAGGGTCTCTCACAGCGTGCTATCGCTGCTGAGGTGGGACGAAGTAAGACAGTCATTTGGAACTTCTTAAATGATCCTGAGGGTTATAGAACAAAAAAGTCAAGTAAAAGACCCAAAATAATTTCATCAGCACTGAGCTGGAGGATCCAATTGGCTGTCCGTCAAGACCCTGGACGATCCTCGACCCAAATTAAGGCCCTTACTGGTGCTGACTGCAGCCCCATAACCATCAGACGGCATCTGAGACTGAAGGGCTTCAAAAACAAAAAATGTTTCCTTGAACGCCACAGAACTGCTCGTTTGGACTTTGCAAAAGAGCATCAAACATGGGACATTCAAAGGTGGAAGAAAGTTTTATTCTCTGATGAGAAAAAATTTAACCTTGATGGTCCTGATGGTTTCCAACATTACTGGCATGACAAGTAGATCCCACCTGAGATGTTTTCTACGCGCCACAGTGGAGGGGGCGCCACAATGGTCTGCAGTGCGTTTTCCTTCAGTGAAACAATGGAGCTTCAGGAAGTGCAGGGGCGTCAAACGTCCGCTGGCTATGTCCAGATGTTGCAGAGAGCATTCCTCATGACTGAGGGCCCTCGTCTGTATGGTAACGACTGGGTTTTTCAACAGAACAACGCTACAGTACACAATGCCCGCAGGACAAGGGAGTTCTTCCAGGAGAATAACATCACTCTTTTGGCCCATCCTGCGTGTTCCCCTGATCTAAATCCAATTGAGAACCTTTGGGGATGGATGGCAAGGGAAGTTTACAAAAATGGACAACAGTTCCAGACAGTAGATAGCCTTCGTGCGGCCGTCTTCACCACTTAGGGAAATGTTCCCTCATGGAAATGCTTGCATCAAGCATGCCGAAAGGAATTTTTGAAGTGATGAACAATAACGGTGGAGCTACTCATTACTGAATTCATGTTGGATTTCTGTTTTAGGAGGGGGGGGTTAGTTTTTTTTTGGAGGTGTGGTCCTAAACTTTTGATCAGCTGAAAAACAGCCTGTTTCAGTTTATTTGTTGTTTTCATTAAATTGAATGCTCAAAATTTTTTTTGTCTCACTCCCATTTCTTCTTGTTGCATGTTGAAGCTCTACTTGGAACCTTGTTAAGATCCAGCCATGCTAAATATGTTTTTTTTTTTGCCATTTTTCAAGTGGTCTTAAACTTTTGATCAGGGCTGTAGTTGCTTACCACACAATGCTGAGTTTGGACTCTCATGACAATTTTTAACAATGTTTACATCCTGTATGTAGAACTTCCTGCTGTACTCAACCAAACCCATGATGCACTTCTCCTTTCCCTGCTACAGCTCCTCCAGCATAACCCCTAACAACACTTAGTTAGTTTATAGCTCCTCCCACCCAGCAAGTTACATAGTCAGCCCCCTACCACTGCCCTTAACAATGCTCAGCTAGTTTATTGCTCCTCCCACCCTGCTAGTTCCCTATCTCTGCCTTCGTTGCTGCTTTGACACACCCATGGACATCACAGTAAATAGGAGCTCCATGGACATAGTCATGTGACCACAGTCCAGAATGGGAGATAGGAGCAATTAACATAAAATAAATACAGTACACAATTACAGATGCCTTCATAAATGATTATGTTAAAGGAAGTTGATGCAAATTGGTAAATTCTTAAAAAAGGGTTATCCCATGAATAATGTAAAAAATTAAAATCAGACATCATATAGTCCATGACACTATAGTTCTAATAAACCTAGAACCTGCCCTGTATCTCACATGGATCCAGAGATCTCCCCATTTATTGCTCTGCTAGATTTATATCAAGCTGGCAGCTCAAGAGGAGTGTCTTTTACCACGGCAGCTAAGAGGGTGTGTCTCAGCTCTCCCTATCACAGCTAAGGGGGCGTGTCTCAGCTCTCCCTATCACAGCTCAGGAGGCAGTTGAAGGATACAACTGAGCATGTGCGGCCATCTCAGTGAGCAGGTCAAAGAAATAAGAAATTAAGTGGCACTATAAAGGTATGTTTAACTGAATAACTCAGTCGCTATAAAAAATAAATTAATTACATGCAATTAAAAAAGTTCAGATCCAGGTGCTGGTTTGAAAACTGTAGAATATTTTTCATGGGACAATCCCTTTAAGGATCCGCCTACTTTGGGTATATAGGACTATTGCAAAAAGCTATAGCATTTTTTTAATCTTTTGATCAATGCCATAGGGGGATTTTTTTTTTCTGCAAGATGAGTTGCAGTTTTTATTATCATTATTTTGGTGCAGGGATTATAACACTATAGATGCATGAGGTAAATTTATGGAAAAAATATTTTTGTGTTGCCACAATCTCAGAATTACAGTATATTGATATACAGTATACAGTCTTATACAATTTTAAGGCAGAAATAGGAAAAGTCATTATAAATAACTATTTTATGGGTTATTATGATTGCAGCAATAGCACATACTTTATTTCTTATATTTTATTATATCTAAACAAACAAAAACATGATTGATTTTACTATAGACTGCAATTGTTTGATTACTTATATATTACTTTGGGATTCTTAGTATTTTAAAGCATTATTTCTGTCAGTGTATCACTGACCTGGCTGTCAATTCATTCTGATATAGCCTAAAAGATAGACACAGTACCAAGCTCCTTAATGGAGTTTTGTGGGAGTAAAAAATTAATAATATATCCTCAGTATAGGTCACCCATATCAGATTAGTGGGGGCTAAATCTTGGCATGCTGCTGACCAGTTATTTGGGGCACTGAGTGACAAGGACTCCTCACAGCACCATACATTGTATAGTGGTTGTGCTTGGTATTGCAGCCCAGGCCCATGGAACTGAGCTTTATATATGCCACACGACTAATGAATGTGACTTCATTAGCCTAATTAGCCTAGAAAGTGGCAGCATCGCTTACTGGAGTCGAAACCCCATTGATCCGATATTGATGAGGATAGGTCATCAATATTTTACTCCTAGAAAACCCCTTTAAGTTGTTAAATCTCAGTCACAGCCAAGCTCCTACATGATCTTCTTGATGGAAATATACATCATGGATCCTCTAGGCAAGGCAGTCCATGACATACAGTGCCTTGAGTGGGACAGAATCAAAACTGAAGAAACCAAAAAGCTCTGTGATCTAGATAGCAGTAAACATTTGGGTCACAAGTAGCCTAATTTGGTGCAGGTAGCTGTGCAACTGCTCATCATTTCACCACTTTAGTAAAAACACCCTCCATCACATATTCTATGGGTGGTATCACACTACCCTATCTTCGGGCAGTGTGTGCCGATGGATAATAACACATCCATCACCGCTCATTTGCACAGGCCAATGCAAACTGAATGTTGGAGGAATGGTTTGGTCCTCCTTCATTCTCTTCTATAGATGATCGGCACTAGGCAGTAAATGTCTGATTACATACAATAGGTATGTGCTGCCGATAACTGGGCATCTTTCATCCTGAAGAAAGATGCCCACCAGTTGGTTACTCAGCTGATCGGCTGATCAATTATATAAGCCAGTTATCAGGAATGAGTGTTTAGATGCTTGTTCATGACAATTTGACCAACTATAATTTTGGTCTTTAGTGGCTGCGCACAGTGTCTCTCACATTGGAGGACATAAAAAATCCATGTATGACCACTAACTGGCAGTTTTATCTCAGATTGTAGATGGTCACTGGGGGGGCCTTGCAGTGGGATAAAGCATTGCCCATTTTAATGCCAAATTCAAGTCATCCAGAACCAGTTCTCACATTATGAAGTTATATGGTGTCCATTTCTGTACTTGGTGTAAATACCAAGAAGATGATAAAAGAATTGCGTGGCCTATTGCATTTGTGCCTAGAATAGCTTCCATCAAAGATGGCTGTCCCTTTTGTACTTACCCCTTGACCCAGCTTTCTTCATCCTGGCGTCATCTCTTATTACCTGTCACTGAGAAATGCACTGTAAATAATTTCATTTATCTAATTGAGCATATTGCAGAAGGCGAGTAGGTGAAATGTATATAATACATATGTTTAGAAGACCGATGATGAGCAACTCGTGTGGATTTTACGGCACGCATCTTCAGTAAAATCTCTATTTCAGCTGGCCATATTTGTCTTTAGGTAACTGTAAAGCAAAGTTCATCTACTCGACAAGGATAATAATTACCTGTTCCAGCTTAATGACTCAGTTGTCAAGGTTTAGAGGCAGCCACTTTCAGGTCTCATTACATTTGTTAGGCCTTTAAATGATTGTGTGTGATTGTAATAAAAATCAAGGAATGTATGATTCTGTTTGACTTTGTGCAGCGAGGTCCATTGATTAGGGCCCGAGAGTTCATGGCAAATAAATGGTTTAATTCAAACGGCTGTAAACAAGCAGCCCCAACTGCAGCCATTCTGCAAAGACATTCTTATCTGGACACAATCAACTGAAACCACACAGGAGGTCAACATCAATTTATAAAAATACATTATTCTTGCATGAGGACTGTCAAAGTCACCCACTGAAACCTATCTGGAAATCACTCACATCTGGGGCACCAGTCATTTGCTTCATAATGGTATTTACATGTAATGCAAACATTACTGATTGAGTCCTTTGCATTGGGAGCAATGAGGTCCCAATAATATATGTACCTGTGGACACACACATATATACACACATCACATACCAAGTTTTAATTATGTAGAAATGACCTCAGAGTCATATCTAGATTTTCCTACATTCAGAAATACAAAAATGTAATTCACTGTTCTGTATCTAAATATCCTGGATGTGGCTTTGTTCCTGTCCTCCTGTCACCCAGCTCGTTGGAATTTTACTTCGCCATAATCTCTGCTCTTTAGGTACATCATTAAAAATTGCTGCCTGATCAGAAATTATTGGAAATTATAGTGGAATATTAATATAATAAAACATGAAAAAAAACATTACAAATTGAGCTGTCATAACTTATCTCTTTGATATGGAACATCAGAACTTTACAAGATAGGTCATCTGTGCACATAGGCATCTTACTGAGATTTGAATGCGTAGATTTTCATTGCCAAGACCATAAACTGATTGAGGATATTATCCACCATTCAGGGGCAGACTGGGAACTTAAAGTGGCCCTGGAAAAAATACTAAAAGTGGCTCCGTTTTGTAGTCAGGTCCAAATTGATGAAAGACAGGGCCAGCGATACCATATTGTAGCACATTATACCAACCCACCAGAACCAAATACCACAGTCCATCACAAGATACTGCCCCAGCAGCACAAAGTACATCCCCAAAAACTTTCACTGGCCGGCTGTGAGGAGGGCTCAGGTGACCCCCTGGGCATCGTCTAACCAGAAAATTACCCTGTAAGGTCTATGGCCAATCCGCCCCTCTCCACCATGGATGGAAAATCTAATCAGAAGACAAATTTGGTATCTATTATAGTATAGATGGGCAAGGATCCCTGCCTTAATTCCTCACACTCATTACATAAGTGGTCCCCAACTTGTGGTGCTCCATCTGCAGCTGCCAGGACATGCTGGGAGTTGTAGTTTCACAACAGCTGTAGAGATTTAGAGTTTAAGGTCACATCACTATACTACATGCAAATGAACTGGAATCCCAAAAGGAAGAATTATTAGTCTTGTGTCTTTTGTAGATTTTCCTACCATTAGAGATTTCAGAACACACATTTCTTTGTGTTGGTGAACGACAGAAAAAACATTAACGGGTAAAGTCCATCCTGTTTAGATGTTTAGAGTAGCAGCAATTATAGACCATATTTAAATGAATTGTACCATTTGGCTGCCTTTTCCTAGGGGGGTTACCAATAAAGACATGGATTTTACTTCTGACTGGACAACATCAGTCGAAATGATTTGTGATGGAGAGGAAACCATGAGTAATTATTCTTCATGAGAGCCGGAGCTGAAGGAGAAATGTGTGTTAGTAAATAGCTCCACATCTCCATCGCTGCATTGTCACATTATACATTTTAGGATTATCCTGTACAGTAAAATGTCCATGTGTAAACTTGTGAAAGGTATGTGACCTTGCCTTCTGTTCAAGGTTATGGAACCATGAGCCTGCTAGTTAGTTCAGAGTGTCAATCATTTCCTTGCCTGTTTGGCATCCAATAAGTTGATTTAAGCTCTGGCTCTCATGTTTCCATGTTTTAAATGAAATAGAAATGTAATAAAATATATACTATACATACATTATGACCAATGTATAGTGTACAGTATAGGACTATGCAGATCTATCTATCTATCTATCTATCTATCTATCTATCTATCTAATATATAATCATAGTATAGTATTTCATTTGTATACAGAGACCCTTCATAATCATAGAAAGTGAAATGTAGGTTAAGTTAATAATTATTGGACTGCATTGTTGTTTGGTAACTTTAACATTTCCTATTAAGAAAATCATTTATGGTTGCATCTTAGATTTCTTTTTTGTTTATACAAAACATGAACATTTCAATATTTCTTAATATAATTTAATATGCGTACTAAAACTAAGTCAATTCACAGAATGAAAACTTGCATATCGATCTCTCTGACACATGCATTATAGATTGACAAACAGATTACAGATTATGGATAGAAATAATATAGATAGATAGATAGATAGTTAATAAGATAAGTCAATTCACAGAATGAAAACTTGCATATCAAGCTCCCTATCTCTTTCTCGGACACATGCACTATAGATATGATTATATAAATTATAGATTGCAGAAGTAGGTAGATATGAGATAGATGCAGAGATAAGATATAGATAATTAGAATATAGATATATATTATATAGCTGGGAACTAGGAGATTAGAGAGATAGATAATACCTATAATACCTTGTTTGCTAGTCATTCAATTATTAAAATGGGATTTTTGGTACAGCCAAGTACCCACACTGTATGTATATTACACACATAGTACAAAAGCTCAGCATGTATTTAAGGATCTCTTTATAATAAGATACACAGTGTTCTATCGACATCCAATAATACAGATAGGGTGTATGATTTAGAATTCATTTCATCTGTAATTTTACAACAGTGCTATAATGAAGTGTGCTGGCACTGGCTACAAGATGTGCTGAATGTTGGTCTTTTCAGTCTTCGGGAAGACCAATTCTGAAGTAGGCAGATCTGTTAGAGATCCAGGTCATCAATGTCGCACCTTATTAGTAGCTAAGATGAGGCATTTGCATTATATTTCAGTTTTGGAAAATGGGTGGGAGGCTTAACCCTTTTAGCCATGTTCTGTATTACTGAACACGTTGTGGGTGGAATTAACAAATTCACTGTGAAATTATTATATTATTGCAATAGTTTTACAGTAATCGTATTATCATTATATTTGTGGATCTATTATGTGAATGTTAGGTGACAAAATTATAGGTATCTTATTCATTTTCTCCAAGCAAATTTTCTGAATATGGCAATTCTTTTTAATATCTGATTATATTTTGGGGTATGTCATGAATAGGTATTTTCCTATATCATCAAAGTCATTGTAAATAGCTAGAGAATATTGTCATGTTGTTCTTTTTTTTATAGTTGCATAGTTAGGGTCACCGGAAATGGGCTATTTTAAAGTCTGTCTGAGATTTATTGACCAATTTAGTTTAATACAAAGTTATAAGAAAAATACTAATAAAAATCAATTCATTTTCAAATACTTTCCCCCATTATCAATTAGAGTTACATACATTAGAAAAAGGATACAAAACAACTTCAAATTATCAGCATTGTTCAAAAATAGCATTTTACCATACAGAAATACTTTAATAATAAATTACAAAACGCAACACATTTCTTGGGAAATACTAGAAGACAGCAATACATTTTATATTAGAACATTCCACACTGACGCAATACTATCTATATGATGAATGGGATAAAATCGGATTTGATCTGTAATTGTGGAGCAGTTTTGTAAGGGATGAAATTCAGCCGGTATATAATACTGTAAAAAACTGATACATAATACAAGTATGCATGAAAACCATATCTAATGTAGGTGAGATATATGAACAGAAGACTCTAATACTGCCTCCTGCCAGTGAGTGGGGAGGCAATAAAAGAGTTAAAACAAATTGCTTTTATGTGCACTGGTATAAGAGTGATAAAGAAAAGTCCAGCAGACAGGGAAGGGGGGTCTACCAGCTTGACGGGTGGGCTTGATTACCCACTTTGATTCTCTCACTGACTTCAGAAGCACATTTCACTGTTGATCTTTGTGCAAGCTGAGAGCAATGACAGAGAAGGACAATGTTTCTTAGAGAAGGGTAAGTATACTATCAGTAAGTATTGTAAAGTGACTCACCAGTGAGATTAGCATATTAATGATAAATATTCATTAATGGGCTGCAGGGAGGCAGTAGCCTGACTGGTTAATTGACAGGAGGGTGGAGCAGAAACATCAGGCACGTTCACTGTGTTAAGTGAGTTCCAAGGAGAGCTGAGGGATTACTGTATGGAGGCATCACTTTAGGAACGCCTCTTTGGCGCTTGATATGAAATTTCTCTACAGAAAAAGGTGAAATAACAGAGTACTAAAAAAAAGACCTACATATATTAGTAAGTAAATGAAACCTACATGTATATTATCAATTTACAATCATATAGGATCCTCTTATCCCAAAATCATACCTAGAGCTTAAGCTTAAATATATATCTAGCCATCTTATTATATCCCAAGCTAGAATATTAAGAAGACTTTAACACATATAAAGAGATTTTAGTACAGTCTGAATAGCTTCAGTTTGGTGTAGTTTTTCGCTATATATGTAGTTTGCTGTGATATGTATGCTGCATATATTTCAATATGCTATTCAATATTTCAGTGGAGGCACTTAACAGATAATATACTGCCAAAGCTACTTAAGATGACCATAACACAAAAATAAATGATATATATTATATAATTATATTTAGTCAACTTTAGATTTATTATTTATTTTAAAATTATAATCTACAGTAAAGAACTGTGGTGTCAAGGAATCACTGCCCCATTTATATTTTCTTCTTTATTACAAATATGCACAAATACAAAAAGTATACAAGTGCACAAATATATAATGACATTGAAAATCAATATTTTAAACAACGTTTTCAAGGCATCAAAAAATAGCAATTGAACAGTTAATGTTTATTTTCATTTCACTTTCATTATTATTAAAATATTTAGAATTTCGTTTTAGTAAAAATATTTTTACATTTGCTTCATATCACATTAGTAATAATCATCATCGATATTATCATATACAAACACTGGAAAAGCTTTGCAATAACCAAATATAGCAAATGGATTTATAGGTGTCTTATAGGTGATGGTAAAATAAATGATTTATATTTATATCTATTACATTAATATTTCTTTAATTTGAATCCGCATCAGTTTTAGATCCAGCAAATTTTGTATTAACTGGATATTTATGTAAAAATACCTTTCAATGGGTGTAGTCTGTTATATTAATTTACAAATAAATATAATAGACTTAATAAATATAATTAAATAAATATATTACAAATATATCCAATTTTAATCATTTTGCATTAAGAAATCTCACTTATTTCCCTGTACTATTTACATTTCTAACGGTTTTTATTAGCAGTTTTCTAAATAGAACCATTTTAGCTTAAATTCAACAAGGTGGTATAAAATGCTATTGGATTATTTTATTTAGTTAAATTATATTTAATTTTATCAAAAACTAGTATCATAATATCTCAATAATAGCAAAGAACTTAAAAAATGCAAGGTTAAACCACAGAGTACATTTACATATTTTGTTATAATGATTTGCTGTTTAGTTTTTTTGTTGTTGTATCTTCTAAATGATACTATGATCTAACATTTATTTATTATGGAAGGATAAAGAATATGCAAAAAATATATGTGTGTATCACTCAATCTGTCTATATATGACTTAATTTATGAAAACACCAGTTTTAAAAATATATATAAGGCACTATCATTATACAGATATAATATAATATTCTACTATTTAGTTGTGATTTGTATTGATTAAGTTAACAAAAAGTAATGGGAATGCTTTTTATTAGATACTTTGATTTGTATTATTTCTATCTCTTTATATTATTATCTTATCAGAAATATTTAAACATTTATTAGCAAAATGTAATGGAGGATATTGGCACTTATACTAAAGGTCATTATTATTAATCTTATTATTATCATCATTAGTAATAGTAGTAGTGATAAATTGAATATATATGCAGAAATATAAGCAAAGATAAAACAAAAATAACATGATATTTCTATCTATATTATTTATTTTCCTCTAAAAATGAGTTTTATACTCAGAAAACATGCCATTAATTTGCAATTATGTCTGAATATCTTTGTCATTTGCACACTATTTTGAATATATGTTTTATAACATAGTAAATAGAAACTTTAAAAGTCAGACTCCACTCTTAGGAAATCTACGGCAATTTGTACAACAATGACCAATGGGAAACTATAAGACAAAAGAGAGATTAGTTTAAACTTGTGAGGTATTTATGGACATTGTCTTAAGGCAATGAGACATACTTAAACTTCCCATAAAATACCTGTGAGTTGCGAAATGAGAGCACTAATTTCATATTACAAATATTTGAGGAAACAAGTGATATAAATATTGAATTTTCACTTACTACACGCTTGTCTAAAGCTTACAATAAAGACAAAAAGGCGGGGAGATCCCTTTTTAAGTGGATGAATCTTCTTCCTGTGGTCTCAGGGGGCACAGCTGAAGGTGTCTCTCGTTCTGAATTCTCTTACCTATGTCCATTTCTTTATTTTAGAAGAATTACTTCATAGTGAGCAGTCATAATTATAACCAATATTCACACTAAATGTCTTTATACATTACTATTCATGAATCCCAAACTAAAGCAACTCTCTCCTGCCATATCCCTGCCATGTAATTTCAGCAGGAAGACAGGTTTAAGTTAAACTATCAATACAAATAATTGAAAAAAATATATGTATTCTGTTTTATTTCATGTCTGCTACACAGAGTTTATGTTCTGCTATATTCAATATTATGTCTTTCTTGGACAAATCTGGACATAGACAAGGCATAATCAATCACATGTAACCAACTGTATGCTATCAATCATCATGCCATTTTCCTATTTGAAAAGAAAAATCAAGAAAAAAAAAGTGTAGACACACATATCTATCTATCTATCTATCTATCTATTATCTATCCGTCTGCCTATCTATCTAAAAATACAAAATATATATAATTTCTTTTAATTATTAGGTATCTGATTTTAATATATTTAATATTTATATTTCTTATTTTCTTTAATTAATATTTGCAATTAATTTCCAAATTATTGCACCCTATTTATTATATTCACTTATTAAAATGACTGCTTGTAGTGATCTTGCTTAGTAAAAAATAAAAAAGAATGGGCAACATATTTCTGTACTTTAGAGAAAAAAAGCTTTAAATATGAAAGTTTGTCTAGCAATGAAAATGTGATTAGAAGAGGAAGTGTGCTTTACAGTGTCATCATAAGGCCAGTAGGTGGCAGCGTTTCAAGAAAAACAAGTGTAGACAGCTCTAGTTTCTGTGAGTGTATTGCTGGACATATACTTTATGTGGATTGTTGGTGGTGTTATCTAGTGCTTTGCATCCATATATACATCTACTTGTACATGTCTAATTACACGGTTAACAATGTTCTGTTGTCAACAGTAGTACCCAAGTAACACTACATTCCAAAAAATTTCTATTCGCAGATCTCAAGTTCCTATAAATACATTTGGGCATATATTGAAAACTCACTAGATTTCTTTATATCAGCACATGTTGATAGTCTATTAATCTTTCTTTCATAAATAAAGAATGATGTATGCCAGAAGCAATCCACATATTTTTATGTTGTCAAAATGAAATTCTCCTGGGAATATAAGTGGGGGGGGGGGGGGGGGGCACAAGAAAAAGTCCAAACTGCTCAGTAAGGAAAACCTCATTTATCATCAAATTTCATTTTAAACAAAGGTATGAACAGCCCCAGAGTGAGCAATTAAATGTCAGGCATGTACAATGTATTTCAGTGCCCCAATTACTAGACAGCAAAACTAATGGAAAAGTATCTCTATCTATCTATCTATCTATCTATCTATCTCTCTCTCTCTCTCTATATATATATATAGTTGCATTTAAGCCGTGGAAAATTCAAAGTTAGGTTAAAGGATAATGTGAATCCACATGAAGGAAAAAGCTCTTTAAGATTATTCTTTAACCAGCAATAAAATCTGCAGACAGGTATTTGTTTGGTAAAAACATTTTATTGCTGTCTACAAACATTGAAATAGTACTTACAACCAGCAGAATCCTGCTATATACTCCTGTGAGATCAGTCTATCCTTCACTCAGACGTAAAAAAAAAAATTAGACTAGTATTGAACTCTTTAACAAATATCTATCTATCTATCTATCTATCTATCTATCTTTTATTATTTGCAAATTGTCACTAGAATAAATATCTAAAATGTGTTCTTAATGATGAGGGTTGTTTCTTAATGTAAAAGTTGTGGACTAGTGATGGTGACAATAGCAAATGCAAAAAATTGAATTGATCATTTTAAATTACATGATTAGAAAACAAAATCAGACACAACTTGTAGTTCATGGAAGAGTTTTATTCATTTCGTAAATAAACAGATAAAAAAGTAGCAAAACTTGAGGAATAAAAATGAAAAACAAAAAAACAAACATATTTTATGCAGGTAAATAACATCCATCTAATTGTATGCAGGACATATCTCCTCGTTAATCCCACAATTTATAATAACAAATACTTAATTGTATGCATAATTCAAACGTCCCTCCAACTATCTTAATAATTTAGTACCAGTAGTTTCCCTAAAAACATTATAAAATATTTACACTTGATAAAATATTAACAAATTAACAATCTAAGTCTATTCTTTATGATGTATTTACAAAAACTGCCAGCATCTGGCTAGTGAGAGATCGCTTCGAAAAGTTTTATGAGACCCTGTTGAAAAAAGGCAGGTAGGAACCTGTAACATAATATGCAGAAACTGAAATATTTATTGATTTTCACATCTGCGGAGAAAAGAAAGTTACACGGTTTACCCTTCTATATTATACATGTCAATGTGATATGTCATTTTATATACCAAGGGAAATGTTTGCTATTTGGAATCCTGGCTAAATATTTTTTTCTAACCTATCTATCTATCTGTCTGTCAAATCTATCCAATAATCTAAAGTTTACAGAATTTAAAATATATATTCTATCTATATCTGTCTGTGTATATGTCTAAGTATATATATATATACATATATATATATATATATATTTCAAATCTATCTATCTATCTATCTATCTATCTAACTATCTAACTATCTATATCTATCTATCTAAATCTATCTATTTATATCTATCTGTCAAATCTATCCAATAATCTAAAATGTACAGAATTTGAAATATATCTTCTATCTATATCTATTCTATTTGTCTGTCTATATGTGTGCATATATATATATATATATATATATATATATATATATTTCTATTCTATCTCTCTATTCATATCTATTTATCTCAATCTATCTGTCAAATCTATCCAATACTCTAAAATTTACAGAATTAAAAATATACATCTTCTATCTATATTTATGTGTCTGTCTATATGTATATATACATATATATATATATATATATATATATATATATACATATATATATATTTCAATTCTATCGAGCTATCTATCTATCTTCTATTTATAATCTATCTATCTTCTATTCATAAATTATCTATCCATCTATCTATCCATCTATCTATCTATCCATCTATCTAGTCGTCCATCTCTCTATCATTGCCAGCCTACCCAATCACAACATACAATAATTGTGACCAATCAGACACCAACAATTTATTCTGAGACTCTGACAATTATTTATACTTGTTGGGAGCCAGGAAGTCCATTATTATTACCAGTCCCTCTTATTTGGGGTGTGTATATCTAGAGAAACTTTCCTTTCATGTACTTTATGTAAGTGGGACACATCTCAAGTGATAAGGTAAGCAATGTACATTCTTTGTATACATATTTTACATGTTTTAGTTCACGTCCAGCGCATTAATAGATTAATAATTCACTGATGGCTCATGAGAGGCTGTTTAATGATCGCAGTAAGGATATAGATAATACTGGAGTTAACGTACTGATTTGAATAGTGACTATGTTACCTTTATACTGTGAATTGCACATTTCTGTCTGTGTAGTAATAAATGTATACATGTGCGTATATAAATATATATATATCTCCATCCTAAATGATGGAGATATTTAGGGGAAATCATACTGGTAATGGGGTAATAATGGAACAATTCTAATGGGTGACTGTTGGACTGTAACTGGATCTCTGGCGCCACCATACAACATTAAAATGCACACATTAGAACAATGCGTGAAGTGATTCATTGTGCATTACCTACTGCTGACTGCCTAGCAATGCTTCCATGTTTTGAACTGTATAATGTGCCAGCAACTAATCCAGCCAGGGACGTGTCCTGTACATCTCTTTTGCCATAGCTTCTGTTCTCTCTAAATATAGCAGCGTAGATAACAGACGACAGGCCCGGAATATAATTAACTTAGTAAATTAAAAAAACAAATGTAACCTGACACAATAAGGACTCCTGTAACGTATCCATTAATTCTTCTGGGACCTGCAATTCAGTTACAGGGGATAAGGACTGGGTATAATGATAATTGCATGTAGTGCCCTGGGTAATATTCACAGGTCAATCTTACCTCTTGGGGTACGGCCACACAGTCAGGTTTCCTGATGCAGTTTTGAAAGCCAAAACCAGGAGTGAATTGAGATTTAAAAAAAAAAAAAAAAAAACATAAAATTAAAAAAAAGTATCCGTCCTTTATACTTTCTCTACTTTTATGATTTCGACTTCCAAAACCGTGTGGCCATACCCTTATAGAAATGACCATAAACATTTTGACTTCCAAAACTGTGTGGCCCTACCCTTATAAAAATGACCATAAACGGGATATTTACTATCCCTGCATTTTGCGTATTAACACAAAAAATGATATGAAATTTCTGTACATGAGACATCTACAATACGCACTAACACATATAGTTTTGCAAGCAATACACAAACATACATTTCGCATAATCATAAAATACCGCTCCACGGCTGTGGCGTAGTATTTACCAGACAGTCCATGCCTGTTCGTATTTCCGGTTTTCATGCCGGCCCCATATGAGAAGGGCTGAGCATTTTAATGAAACGGATCATATGCTCCTCTATTACCCATAATAAATGCCAAACCTTCACACAGTGATCGAGCGTAGACAGAGAAACAACATGCTCAGCATATTCAGCCTGTGCTCGTCTCATCCATGCTTCCTCTATATTAGCCTTCATATCCAGCCACCACGCTCCCGAATCCCCCTCTCCTAGAAATAAGGAGAATACAGGACTGGGATAAAGACGTCTTCCCCAGCAGCAATCCCGAGCAGGTTTCTTTCTTGTTCTTCCCTTTTCTCTGTGGCTCTCCCTCCTCCTGTAGATCTGTGTGTGTGTTTTTTTCTTCCTGTGTACTGATCCTCCCCTCCCCATATCTGAATCAGATCCTCTGTCTCAATTCCTCTCTTTTTTAATAGCTGCATACATGCTCGCATGCATGAGATCAAGCCTGGATGGGGGTGTGTAAGAAAGAAAGAGACACAGGAAAAAAAAAGCTGAAATAAGGAAACCTAGGACAGCCCCAAAAGGACTTGACTCGAACTTAACTAATAATCAGCGCTGTCTCTGTGTGTCTTGTGCCAGTCACTTTGTGTTGCTGGCAGACGAGAGAGAGATTGGGTCTGTCATATCAAGTTTTTTCCCCCCCTTTGCAGCCATCTGAAGGGGCTCTTAAAGTGAATTGTGTCATTCTGCCAGATCTTAATACATTGAACTGCATCTTGTCCAAAGTGTGAAGAGCTTTTTTTTTTTTTTTTTTTTTTCCTGAATCAGACCCCTTTACCTCTCCACACACAAAACAGGAAGATTGTGGGGATCCCGACGACCTCTCTTCCCTGATCACCAACCTATCATATTGCAGAAGACAGTAAGGAAGAGGATAACGCCGGTAAAAGAAAAGCCTTTCAGAGAAGAGAACCAAAAGGGAAGAAAAGACGAAAAAAATAAAAAGTGACGACAAATTTATAAACCTGGAGTCATTACTTATGATCCATGGGCAGAGTTTCAGCCCATCCCAGGCAACCTACAGACAGGCTTTAAGCAGTAAGTACATACCTGCCAGTGTCCGCCTTATGATACTTTATGATGAATCAGACGCCATTATTTATGTTGCTTTTGTATGAATTTGAAGTTAAGAATAGGCATTGTCACTGGGAAGCCCCCTCCTTGTACGCACAAGGTTACTGCAGGGCAATGAAGCGAGCCATCTGCGTGTAGGTATAAATAATATACATTTTTACTGCTTCAAAGCTCTTAAAGTTTATGGCAGCTCCTTTTCTATAACTTCAAGTTGTCTTGTGCATGCCACAGAAACCTGCATGTCATAAAGTGTGAAGAAAACTTCTTGGACAGGTTTACTTATTGTCATTCAGGAGTCTAATTGTAAGTCAACCATGTATATGTGTGTGTGTGTCAATGTATATGTGTGTGTATATGTGTGTATGTGTGTGTGTGTGTGTGTGTCAATGTGTGTGTGTGCGTGTGTGTGTGTATGTGTATGTGTATATGTGTGTGTGTATGTGTGTGTGTATATGTGTGTGTGTGTGTGTATGTATGTATATGTGTGTGCGTGTGTGTGTATGTGTGTGTATGTGTATATGTGTGTGTGTGTATATGTGTGTGTGTGTGTATATGTGTGTATATGTGTGTGTGTATGTGTGTGTATATGTGTGTGTGTGTATATGTGTGTATGTGTGTGTATATGTGTGTGTGTGTATGTGTGCGTATATGTGTGTGTGTGTGTGTGTATATGTGTGTGTGTGTATGTGTGTGTCAATGTATGTGTGTATATGTGTGTGTATAGAAATATGCATATATTAAGCAGTGTTACTATATATATATACACACACGCACACATATATACAGAGATACTATAGGTATATGTGTGTGTATATGTGTGTGTATAGAAATATGCATATATTAAGCAGTGTTACTATATATACATATATATGTATATATATACACACACACACACACATATATACAGAGATACTATAGGTATATGTGTATGCTTGTGTTTGCCATATCTATCTATCTATCTATCTATCTATCTCTCTATATATATTCCATATGTCCATTTGGATATTGTATACACATATATACATACATGATATTTATAATGAGCAAAAATAGGATTTGAGAATACTTTTATTAGAAATTTGCTTATATAATTGGTTCAAATTAGTTAATAAACAAAAAAATAACAAAAACAATATTATGTGCTACTCTTACATCTAAAGCTCTCTGCATACCCACAGAGCATATGTTAAAAAAAAAACGTTTTCCATGCGCTTCATTTCTTTATCATCCCCTCCACACGTAGATCCGTATTACTGCGACCTGCCAGGCAGAGCCTTGTCCCCGAACCAGAACAGCATGGACATGAGAAGTGAAAGTCCCAGCTTAAGGGACAGTCCAGACCGGAGAAGCAACAGTCCAGATGCTAAAAGTCCTCCTCCAATCAAAGTGGCCAGATTGGAACAGAACGGGAGTCCATTAGGAGCCAGGGGACGACCTAACGGCACCCTCACCAAATCTGTGGGAGGTAATGAAGCAGCACTTTTAATGTATACACAACAAAGTGGTAATAATATGATGGCAGCGAGAGTCAAGGTTCATGTTGACTATGGTTTTATTTTTGTCTTTGGTGTTGCATTACAGGAAGTAAGTTTCAACTTGTTCTTTGTTGTAAATGTAGAGTGGGGTGACCCAAGGGTTGGCATGTTGCAGGCACGGTGCCACTTTGAGTTGTTGGCAGCTCTATGTCACTGTGATGTAAACGCTTTGAGTTATTCCTCGACAGTTTGCAGCCATTTTTTTTCCTGCTTACCCAACTTACCTGTGCTCCCTCCAGAAGCTTAGGCTTGTGTATAATGCAGGAGGTCCCTCAGGTTGGAATTCTAGGTTTCATTTACGTTGTGACAACATATGCTTAGCATTCTCCGCTCATGCTCTCAGCCTGCAGTTGACACCATTTACTGCGAGGTAAACCACTCTTTGGTTTTTACACACGTATTTGCACAAAATTATAATCTCGTTATGAGAATTTTTGTATTTTGGTACTTATGAAATCATTTAGTATGTGCATTGTTGTTACAATTTTAAATAGTGCAAATATTTTACTGCTTAATTTAGTTAAGGCGTTCAGAAGTAATTTAAAAAAATTAGCATGACAAATTTCTATTATCTATTAAAATGATCTGTCTATCTGTCTTGTGTCTATTGATATATTTTCTGTCTGTCCCTCTGTATATCTACTTATCTATTATCTATCTATCTATCAATGCAGAGCTGTTGTAAAAAAAATCGATAAACTTTTTATAATACATGGATAGGTAAAAATATTGCAGGCTATAAGAGCTTTAGGTGCCTACAAACATATCTTATACATTAGATGGAACTTGCTCTAACTGTCATAGCTTTTAGTTAGTTTTGAGGCAAATGTGAAACTTTAAAACAAATTAAGGTCCATAGGTTTGGAGGCCTTTTGCCTTTTATTATATGATGGCATTTCTTTTATTTTATTTTACTTTCACAACCATGATTGTACAACCCATATTTTATGGTAAGAATGAATAAAGTAGTGTAGACGTGCTGTTTGATATACGTTTTAATATATATATTTGAATGCAGATTTATATAGAGTTGCACAATGTATTGTAAACAGCTCTGTAGAAATTCCACCCAAAGTAGTTATCTGTTAGTGCTGTAGCCATTGGGGATTTGTCATCCGTTTCACTAATACTCTTAAACAGAGCTCACTTAACACATAGAACCCCAAATGCCGCCTTGAAAATGAGCAGGAGGTGTGTAAATATCTCTGGTGCCAGAGGACGTGATATTTAGGTTAATACTGCTCAGACTCAGTCCATTGCCTGCTTTGCAGACGTCCTGGATTGTGCCATGTGGCATTGCTAATACGAATGACCCCTTGTGCTTGCTCTGACCGTTGCCCTTTAATCATTTGAAAATCATGTATAGATTTGTCTGGCCGATAGTGTTTAGTTTTCTAATTAACGTCACAGATCTGCAGACAGACCACACTTTGTGCTTCTGAGCTAGTGCTGCTCTGTGCAAAGACTGGAATCCTGCTGTGCAATCTACTTCTTGCAGCCGCAGCATGGAAACAGTTAATGCAGGAAAAGTTAGACTTCTGTCCAGAAACCAGTTTTTAGGGTCACTGAAAATAAGTGTCTGTGAGGTAGAGGTTTTGGTGGAGGCGTCCATTTCTCCTGGAATACCTTTTGAGAATTTTGGGGATTTAGGATCTCAGCGTCAAAGTGTAATAATGAAAGTGTTATTATAGCAATAGTCAATATGGCAGTATATACATATCCAGATAACGAGGGTTTGCCTGCAGGTCAGGCCTTTCACCTATGCGTCTACTCTTGTAGATAATCGTGTTGAAGTCCATATATTCCTTATATGTTTTTTTTTATTATGGTGGGTGAAACATTTTAATTTTCCATCATACCTAGTTTGTTAAGTCATCTGTACTGAATATGTTCATTACCTTAATATATTTGGTTTTGTATAATATGGTCCTATATATGCCTCCTGATAAGCAGGAGTAGGTTGAAAGCCCAGTCCGTTCCCTTCCACGAAGATGTTCACACATTCCCTGTAGATAGAATGGCCTTACACTTCTCCTGCTGGGATAGGCCCTTTGTCACTTGACCACATTTCTTTCAATTATTAACGTGCACTTTTTGAGATACCACAGCTCAAATTTCCATATTACGCGGTGCAAAAGTATAATTACGTCTAAATAGCCTTTGTGTTGCACAACGACCGTATAGTAATTGTTTCGTTATTTCACTTGCCATCTCCGATATTTCGTTAATTTTCCAGCAGACGTATAGCTGGATTTGTGGACAGAAATACATATTTAATTACGTGTGAAGGATACTCAATCCTAAAGCAGTTAGGGAAGGACATCTTTGATATTTTAATGCTGTTATTTGTTAATTGATTTACTTGTTTGATTTCGGACCAAAAGCTTTTAGTGGAAGTAGCCAAAAGAATTTTCATTCAATTTCCATTTTCTAATGATTATCAGTGGGCTTCATGCTATTGTGGGATCTGTCGTGGTGTATTTTGCATATCACGCATATTAGTTGCCCGTGTGTTATGCTCTACATGTCCATATTTTTCTATGTTGCTAATGGAAATATGAATACCTTTTTTTGTAATTTGACTTTTATTATAATTTTAAACTATTGCGTTAGGGGAAAATTCATTCTTAAACTCAAATTTGGGAAAATAGAGTATTAAGTATGCGATTAATATTTGGCAATATAATATACTGTACATTTGTATTATCCACATTTACTAGCCTCTGAATATGAACTCAAGATTATGGCTATAGTTGAATCTTCATCTAAATATCAGGTCTAACATTTTATGACATTCTATTATTTTAGTAACTTTCAATGATGTGGATAGTTTAATTGTTCAGAATGGCCAGTAGATATGAGCCCCTCTTGCTTACCTCTCGCTAAGCTTCATATACAGTTACATAAGAATACATCATAACTGGTTGACCCTCGGATTGACTTATGGTCCTTTTCTCACCTCAGCGCATAGCATTGGGCTTCCCATCAAGTAGTGAAATAGGATTGTGCCTGAAATGATGATATCATGTGCCAGAGTTTGGTATTGGGTTGGCATGCCCAATCAGAACATAAGTTATAATATTGTTACTCACTGCTCCAATACATGTGTTAGGTTTCAACCCATTTTTGCTAGACGGTCTAGCGGTATGTTCAGATTTCTTTTTTTTTAACAAAAGTTCAGCCACAACCTGGACATGATTATAAACCACCAGACAGAGACAGACGGCTCTGTGAGGCTCACTGCCTACTGAATACGCACTGTGCTTCCAACCTAAAGCTGATGTATATCCTAAATTCTCCCCTTGTGTTTATGGGATAACTATGGTCTGTCTAGGAAAACACTGCTGGTTAGCCAATGATAAATCTTTTCCTAAATTAAAAGTTGACTGCTTAGCCTGTAAACACTAAACAATTTGTCTTGTCGGAGAAGTTTAAGCCTGCAAGACAATGTGAGCTAATGATTTTTTTGGTAAACGCTCCAAAACCCAAACTTCTTGCAAATACGACTGCAATTTCTAAATTTTTGGCCTTTCTGTTACTGGGATTTCCAGTGGCTAGTTAAGGACATTGACGTAATACAGACATTTTTTCATCTGTATCATTCAATGCAACAGTAGGCTTCAATTCCTTTAGACTGGAATTTTATGATGTGTAAATTCTGCGCACTCTGTGTGTAGGTGTATAGTGAATGCATGGCGAGTCAATCTAATGTTTACACCCAATCTTACTTAACAAAGTGAGGACTTTCAGATATCAGTTGCCTGATCAGGCTTGTAATGTTACATACTTTCAATAGTTGGTGAAGTGATTTGTCCAAGGTCACAAGGAGATGACACCGGGATCTGAGCACGGGCCTCCAGCCAGACTTCTAGTGCTTCATACAGATTTAAAGTTCATTAAACTATGCTTTAGCTAAAGCTGTTAAATAAATTTTACATCAAACCCAGTTAACAGCTCTTTGCTGAAGTATTTTTTTATTTTTTTATAATATTAAGTATAACTATTGATAGGCTATACTCCTAGGCAGTTACAGTATTTATTTAATTTTGTGCTATTATTGTCATTTTAGGATTTTTTTTATCCAGATATTTTAACATATGTTAATATCAGGTTACATGCTCTGATATACAGATAAAGCTGCAACTGTGCGCACATTTACATATACATTTAAATACACATGGACAGTATATGTATGTATGTGTTATTAAGCGTGTTAAGACACACTCTTCCAGTGAAAAATCTGCATCTTGATGATTACTGAAAATCCTCCAGGATCACTTTTACAATTTCCCCATACTTTGTGTAGGTCTATTGACTTTACTTAATTGGTGTTTATTTTCATTTTATAAAGACATATAGCAATTAAAATGTATTTTCTGTTGTCAAGGTTACATATTTCAGATGCAATAAGTGCATTGAATGCTGCATCAAAGGTCTTTAATTCAGTTTTTTACTGTTTTTTGGTGCCCATCAATTAACTATATTTAATCAATTAATATAATACTTTGCTTATAGCATGCAATATGTATATCAGGCGGTGGAAAATGCATCCAGATATATTTTTAAATGACTCTAGATCTAAATTCCACATCCCTAAAGACCGCGTATATGAATATCACATGTGCCTCTTATATGCGTGTCCAATATGATTGTGGTACAGAACTAGGAGCTGCAAACTCTGATTAGGATTTGGCCATAGCATATATCCGTTTCCAATTCTAAATCATTTTTCATACATTTTATTTATACTTAGGCCAGATTTACAAGAAAATGACTCTTTAAAGTGCCACTGGCTCTACACATTGCTAGATTTCATGAAGAAACAACATGACAATTGTTAAGAATGGAAAGTATGTCTTCATAGACATCCATAGTAGAAAGTGTGAGGCTGAGAGGGAAAATAAATAAACATTTATGTACGTTTTTGGGTATCTTAAAAAACGCTGATGGTGCTATACTTGAGTGCACACTCATATCTAGAAAATTTAGACAAGAAAGGTGGGATTGTCCGAACATGTGTTCTGGATTTTATTGTTGAGTACAGACAATATATTCTGCTTTTATGTCAGGTTATGTCAGATGGGTTTTGGGTAGCAAGATTCTGGTATAGTAGGTGCAATGCTATACAGTGGTAGTCATATTAGGCTGGGTGCACATAAGTAAGTTTCTGTTTTGTGGAGCCAGTATGTGTATGTCCACTTGATGCACATGTCCGGTGCCTATAGAGTGATAGTACCAAGCAGAAAAGTGTACTATGCAGCATTTTTCAGTCCGGCGCTATTTGACATCCACCATCATAAGTGATGCACTGAATGAATATGCATGATCGCGTGGAAAACTATGAGCTCAGTTCTAGCTTCAGTTTCCCTCCAGCATTTTCTGCACCATGCCAAAGGAAAACTCAGCTGGTTTGCTGGACATATGTGAAGGATATACTAACTGTATTCGGGCACTGCCTGCTACTCATGACGTTCTACATGCTAGATGAAGTCTAGTTATGACTTTTATCCAAAGTTGTGAGACATGGCCACTCATGGGCACTTTGCCACATGACTGCCAATATCACACGAAATGTCAAACAATACCATTGTTCATATCTGTGGTCTTTTACTCGAGCACCACATCTTCACATTGGGCAGTTTTATAAAGAACATTGGTACCAGGAAGACGGGCATAGACATGTGGCCTAGCAACTATTACAACTCATGCCAGGCTTATGAGCACAGGAGTATGTCAGAATATGCACACCTCTGTTCATAAACATATAGCTTTAAGTGCATCTAATGTATTTGTAGGCAAATTTTTATAATCCTGCCATTTGAGATTTCACTTTTTATCATGGAGGGATATCGGAAAATGGACCAGTATTGCGTAGTACTCATGCATAGATACAAGCATAAGTAGTGATGTAGTTATTTGCCTTTTAATGTGTCACCATATAAAGATACGTAGTGGATAAGTGTCAGATATAAAAGCTATGTGAGAAATATCCTACTGGGAAGTGCAGAAAAGCTGTGTACATATTCTGACATGCGTATCGCATAATATGGTGAACAGACTTTGCTTCAAGGACAATTTAAACATTCATTATTTGGATGTGTTCATCTGTGAAAGAAAAATTGGAATAAGACTTGGCCAAGATGATTATGTTTTTAGAACGTAGTGTTAACATGTTAGGGGCGGGTATATAGATAGAGCTGTTTAAACACCATGATAACTAGTTGTAGATTTATGTTTGGAGAGAGATGTAGAAAAACGCGGTTTCCATGCTGTGATTACCAATGGGCCACGGTAAGTTTGTGCTTTGACATGTTTGCACATAGACATGAATCTGCTTACATAAGCTCACGAGCATTGAAAAAAATAAAAATACATCACATTGTAAGAATAGGGTTTAGCCATACAGTTTTATTTTATTTTGCATATTTTAATGCTTTGCATTTTGGACAAATTGTTGGCACTTGCCGTCAATACTTCACTTTTCATTTTTATCCAAATAACAATTCTACAAATAAGTTCCATTAAGGCTTGGCCCACTGCCGTATTATGTGGGGTTTTTTTATATGTGATTTATAAAAGAAGAAAAAATGTAATTTAGAATGTAAATTCAGAATTTGAAAACATTTCCCACATGGGTTCAGCCATACCATGTCTGTGGGTCCTGAAAGCAGAACCACATCAAAAGAACTGATGCAATACCAATTTCCAATAGCTTTGGATCAATAGCAGTAAAAAGACAAATGCAGCAGTAAAATAAAATGCTAAAGTGAACACTAAGGCTAGGTTTACCTCTGCACTTGGGTCACTTTTGTCTTGTAAAAAGCAGGGCTCTCTGATGGAAACCTGACGGATCCCATTATAGTCAATAGAGTCCATAGGGATACATTTGTTCCTTCAAAACTGTGCAGATGCGAACATACCGTAGCCTAAATATGATATTTGGACAAAATGAGTTCATAATATTTAGCAGTAGTAATGTCAATGGTAACTGGTTTTAAAACAGATTGTAAACCTGTGAAAAGTGTATTCTATTTAGCTTAGTGATAAAGATGCTCTGGTAAAATACAAATGAGTCTAATTGACATGATACAAATTGATGTTCATTTTAACATCAGTTTGAAGAGTCCCACATATGAAATGGGATCTTTTGATCCACCATAATCCACCATAACCTGATTGTCACGTATCTTAGAATGCCATTGTGACCATGACCACATAGTGATCACAAAAGGTGGTCACAGGTCTCATTTTACAAATGTATTGTAGGAAGAGTCCCTGAATATCCAGGTCACACATTGTCCCATCCATAACTTCAGAAGAAGACCACACGTGCCTGGTTGCTGAGTATTAGACCACATGACCAGGACCATACATTTGCAAGTTATATCCCACTTTTTTTTAAAAATTATTACACATTTTAAATATCTATTTTCTTTACAAATGACCCAATTAAGCGATTTGATTCATGAAAATGAAAATGTAAAGACCCATCCTTGTAATATGTTGGTCGATGACTTTTGGGATTCACATACAAGCACTTCCTTTATCCCTAAATGCAATGTTAAGTACTACTGTTAAGTGCTACTGGAGTGATGTAGTAATAAAGAGTTAAATGGTTTACACATAACACACAATTTTGTAAGTCCTGCTTCCTTGTGACAACAATTTTATGTTAATGGTTGTGATTTATTTGATGACTAAAAGAATTGCTCATAGTCATATATATAATTTTCAGAAGTTTTGCAACTGAATCATAATCCCGTGCAGTTTGTTATTACACTTGTCTGGCCAAAGAAGGGTTAAACCTGGCTTTCAGGATTTCAGGATATGGTTGGAATACATTTTAATAGGACTGTGCATAACACCATATAAAAAATATGAAGTTATATGTCAATTTTTTTTTATGTGGTCACAGGTTACTCCTTTGATTGCCATATATTGATTCTTTTCCTCTAGATATATCCTTTTCAGTAGTTCTATGGGAAGATTCAGTCCTTGGAAGGGGCCACACCATTTGTAGGCCAAAACACACTTACTTTGTTGTAGTGCACTTGTATTTTTTTCAAGTGCAAAGTTTCTCATTTGTACTTTTTATTATTCGTAAACGTATACTTCCTATTCTTTTTATTACCTTTATGTATCCATTTCTAGTTCCTCTTATAAAAAGAAGATAAAAATGCAAGCAGTTAATTCACTATTGATAAAGAACACTTCTCGAAGCTCATTTTTCCACATCACATTATACACTTTTCTTTCTGTGCTTTCTGTGTAATTGTATAAGTGAAAATTCAAGTAGATTCATTTTACAAAATCCCGAGCTCCTTAAATCTACTGGCAGCTGAAGGAACTGAGCATTATGCAGCCTGTTGGCAGTGGACAGGTTAAATTGTCCTAATAACCAGGCAGTATTTAGTAAAATCAAAAGTGCTTTGGTGCTGACAGCTTTATATCCCTACTGGGTAATATTCGCTTACTTGAATTGGCAAGGTCTTTCGGCTAGTAATTTACTCCATAATATTTCAGCATGAAGGCGGATGATTGATGACTGCAAATGCCTATTTATGAAACTGTTGATTAGAACTTGTAAATCCACAGGGAGTAATTGCCTTCTTTTATCTTTACCCGCACTCGATTGTAAATAAAAATCATTTGCAGATATTGTGATTTTTCTTTTCCCCCTTTGTGAGTTGCGGGTTCTGCAGTACAGAGTTAAATATCTGTTGAATACTTTTCAGTTTCTTTGTGCTACTGGAAAAATGTAAAACCTGTTAAACATTTGCGTGCTATAAAAACATTTGTTTAGGATTTGCACATACACATAACAGAAATATTATTGTCTTCCACAGAAATTTATATTATTTCCTTTAGAAAAGCCTGAAAAGGGCTTTAATAATGAGAGCGATTGGCCCCAGGTGCTAAATGTAAAATGTATAGTGACAGTGAGAACATTCAGCTGATTCCAACAGAGTTTCATCATACCCTGAAAAACAAATGTGGGAAAAACAAATCAGTGTTAAGGGGATATTCCCATCTCAAAAACTAATGGCGTATCACTGGGATATGTCATTAATGTCAGGTGTGGGTCCCATCACTGGGACCCACTCCTACCTTCAGAACGGGCCCCACAAAATGAAGGAGAGTGTGCTGCGCAAGCACGGCTTCACCGCTAAGGGAGTTACCAAAATAGCCAAGTGCAGGCTCGGCTAATTTCAACATTCCAAAAGCGATGAGAGGTGGCCATGCATGCATGGAGTACTCTTCATTCACCTCTGTGGGCTTCCGAAAATAACCCTGCACGATTCCTCCGTTTTGAATAGAGAGCACATTGGGCATGCACAATGTGATTTCCTTCACTTTGGGAGTCCGTTCAGGAGAAAGGAGCAGGTCCTAGAGGTAAGACACACACAAAGTTATATAGTTACATAGTTTAAAAAAAAAACATAAGTTCAATAAGTTCAACCAAGGGATAGGAGAGGACAAGAGTTTTAGAAAAGGGAGTAAGACCCAGATTTCGACACATTTTACACATAAGCATTACCACAGATCTTACAGTAAAGAAGCTTTGACACTTCTGTGGACTGAACTTTTTCTTTTGAGGGCATTTTACATGGAACAGTTTTTCACCATATTTTTCGTATGGCCCATTTTTTTATATTTGTATAGGGTAATCATATCCCCCCTTAGACATCTCTTCTCAAGACTAAATAAATGTAATTCTTTTAATCTTTCTTCATAACTAAGACCCTCCATTCCCCTTATCAGTTTAGTCGCTCTCCTCTGTACTTTTTTCAGCTGCAGTGCGTCCTTTCTATGGACTGGTACCCAGAACTGAACTGCATATTCCATACAAACGCTTTGTAAAGTGGTAATATTACATCCCTGTCCCACAAGTCCATGCCTCGTCTAATGCATGACAATATCCTGATGGCCTTAGAAGCAGCTTACATTTACATTGTATGCTGTTATTTAATCTACCATCTACAAGGACACTCAAATCCTTCTCTATAAGGGACTCTCCTGGTGTTACATCCCCCAGGACATATGAAGCACGGAGATTATTTCTACCAAGATGCATAACTTTACATTTATACACATTGATCCTCATTTTCCAAGTTGATTCCCAATCACTCAGAGTGTGCAAGTCAGCTTGTAGTTTTTGGACATCTTCCATAGACTTCACATGGATCTAACATTGATGTTGAATCCTAGCAATATGCCATCGATGTCTGAGATGGACAAACCCCTTTAAATGTGAAATGGATATAATTTCATATGATGTTCTTGTTGCAACAATAGTCATGGATAACAACGAACAGACTGTTTACTTGCATAAAAAGTAAACACTTAAAACAATGGTAATATATCAAAAGCTCTGTTAATAAGTGCATACCATTCTTATAATAAGGGATCCAAACCATTGTATGACATGACTTTAGAAGTACATGGAGCCCTATCTATACCTGCCTCTGATCTTATAAAAAGGCATGACATTTTTTTGTGTTGGATTCAATGTAGATCTTATGTGACAAAAATAATGCCATGTTTCATGAGGTCACTGCTTCTTGGGAAGGATATAGGCCATAATACAGCACCATAAGGGGCAGCATACATTGGCACATGGAGAGTTTCATGTCATTACTTCTAAGGAAGATATCTCTATACAACGTCGGACTGAAGTTCCTTGAGCCCACCAGAGAAAATGATTCTAAAAGCCCACCAACTCTGCATATAGGAACTTAAGGGTCCAGTTTTACTAGGGGTCCAATATTGTCAGAGCTTGCCATCTTGTCTGAGTTGTTCTTAACAGCATTTAGAAAGCATTAAGAAAATTGCTCTACGGCAGCCCCATGAGCCATAGACACAATGGTCAAGAGGGGACCTCATTGATTTCTGTAGGATAATTTTCTAGGCATGCCCTGTGACCTGTACAGAGGTCATTGTACAGGGAAACAATATCACCTATTATGATTGGGGGATCCTGTTTTATAGGTGATGTCATAATAGGCAGGATTAGAATGACAGATAAGCAGGTAACTATAGTAAAGTGATCTGTATAGACCAAGGCAGTGTGCCAATTATTAGGCTTAGTGGTCAGTGGGAAAACTACAGGATTTTATGGCTTTTGTTTAAATTTAGATATTGAAATGAAAATTTTAAAATAACATAACCCAAAAAAAAAAAAAAATATGTAAAAAAAAAGTACAATAGGACATTCCCTTTAGCACAGATTCCAGATTCTAATTTCTAGACTGACCTTGCAAGACCCCAAATCTGTACATACAACCTCATGTGGCTGTGTGGTAATGATACCTAACATGATAGCCATAGCCTGTTATGGACTGCTATACAATATATCTCAAATTTTATACAAAAGCATTTTGAAGGTAATATTTAGAAATGCCTGGATTTCTTGAAATTCACTTTACACAAATTGATTGTCACATTTGATACGGGTCAAAATAATTTCATAACAAACTGAAAGTGTGTCAATCGCCCTGAAAAGTCAAGCATGACACTCTGAGGTCTACTAGGACTGTATCCAACCCTTTTCAAGCTCTTTAATGCCAAGGCTGCATTAGTAAAGTCAAGGGCTCAGTGCCATACTGTACATAGCTATGGCTAAATGTATGGTGGCTGGTTAATAATTTACTGCATTGTCAGATTCTTTTTTCATAAAAAAATGGTTTAATATCAATTTTTGGTACAAGATGCCTTCTTCTCTTCTGACCTATAAAATGGTGGCCCCCATTTAGAATGATTCATTCCAAGACCAATCAATTAAGATCGGAATTTGCAAGAATCCAGATTTCGTGGGAAATTCAATTAATTTAGAACCGATTTGCTCATCCCTAGTTATATTCTGTACAGATCTGCAAGAACACTGTTCAATGAAGAATCCTGAAGGCAAGAACAGAGAATTTGAAAAATGTTCATCCCTTTTGGATAGTCCCACTTGAAAAGGGAGCATCTGCAATAACAACATTGCATTACGACATTACCATAATGAGAACAAGGCATAGCTGCTAACAATAATGTCATCATAAGATCGGTTATATGTCATGTAAAGAAACTTGGTTGTAACAAATAGGGCCTTTCAATAAGCTCAGATTGCATTAATTTATTGTAGTCTTTTGATTATATTTTGCTAGCAATCTACATAGATTTTGCTGTGTGACTATATGACATTTATGCACAACATGATGTTAAAAGGTTTGTCTTCTTGGGACAATCCATTTAAATTAAAGTTAAATGAGCACCGTAAAATTAATCTGATGAACTTGCTGGGATCCCAGTGATCAGCTGTAATCCGTGTGGGAATCTAACAGCAAGTGTTTAGTTTCTCTGTAGGGCCACCACAGGAGAAATGAAGTATTACACAGTGTCCATTAAATCTATAGGTTGTGTAATGCAGGCATGTGCCTGGTCCTCCAGAGAAAGAGAGAGACGACCTTTGTATTCAAATTGCTGAAGGTTACAAATTCATTACAAATGTCTAATAATTAATAAACCATTTATAGGGCTTTTAAAATGTTCATCTAAACTAGAGACACCATTTCATATTTTCAGATTAACATTCAGATGTAAAAGGAAATGTTTGAGCATGCAATTGTTTGTTATTGCCGTATAGAGATGGCCTTGCGGTGCATCCGGCAGTCGTTTCGCAGCGAACTTTGCTCGTTCGTGGTTCGCCGATCAGGCGAACATATGGCGATGTCCGCCGATGCCATATTCTTTGCATTGTGCAGAACTTTGACCCATTACACATCCATCAGGTGGGACAGGACAGCCAATTGAGATGTTTCAGCACATAGACACACCCCCTACCCTATAAATAAACCCGATCTGGCAGCCATTTTACATTCTGTTTTTTGCCAGTCTAGGGAGAGGTTACTGTGTGAAGCAGAGACAAACTGTTAGGGGCACCAAATGCTAGCTAATAGGGCCACAAAAGTCCTTTTAAGGACTGCTATAGGTCTGGTATCGCAGGTGTGACTTACAGAGGGGTGCGATATACTTTCTTGGCTTTGGATGAGGAAGAGGAGGTAGAAACGGATGCCATCCAGCGGTCTGATGACAGTACCCAGATCAGCCCAAGATGGGAGGTCCCCGCTGTTGCTGTCTACTCTGAGATCTCAAATGTCAGTGGTGGTGAAGGTGACGATGATGACATGTCGATGGACGTCACGTGGGTGCCCACAAGAGAGGAAGAGGAGGGGAGTTCAGAGGGAGAGACGGAGCAACAGAGAGGGAGGAGAAGGAGGAGAAGTAGGCAGAATTTGCAGTGTACAGGAGGCAAAAAGCAGACTGCAAATGTATCTGTAGCGAGCCATCCACCATGCACGGTCACATCTGGTGCTCACAGGATGTGGCACATGGCTCTGCAGTGTGGTCTTTTTTAAACGTGTCAGCTGCTGACAATAGTGTTGCCATCTGCAGCCTGTGCTGTCAATGCATAAGTCGCAGTAAGCCCAACACTCACCTAGGGACGGCCGCCTTAAGAAGGCACCTGGCCTCCCATCACCGAGCCCAGTGGGAGCAACACCGTCAGAACCCAAAAAGCCACACTCCCGGAGCTCCACGTCCTGCCTCTTCTCCTTCTCCTTTATCCTTCCATTTGTCCTCCACTCCACCTTCCAACGTGACGTTGTCACATTCATCTGGAATTCATCCGTGGCCCAAATGTTCGAATGTAAAATGCTGATGACACTGGATAACCTGCTTGCCCAATGGCTGACTGCTGGCTCGTCGGAACTGCTAGCCCGCCAACTACTGCCGTATAAATTGGTTTACTCGGCGGCCTTTAGAAAATTTGTGGCTATTGGCACAACTCAATGGAAGGTCCCCGGAAGGAAATATTTCTCCCAGAAGGGCATCCTAGAGCTATATGACCATGTTCAGCGGCAAGTGAATGTATCTCTGGCACACAATGTCAGTGCCAAGATACATTTGACCACAGACATGTGGTCTAGAAAACACAGGCAGGGAAGTTACATAACTTTTACTGCCCACTGGGTGAACCTCCTGACGGCTGTCAAGCATGCAACCCATGGCACCCGTGTGAATTTGGTGTTACCGCCACGGATTGCATTCTACTTCTTCTCCTCCTCCTATTCCATCCTTCATCTCATTCTCGGCTGACTCCACCTTTTTCACTGCTACCGCCTCTTCCGCTGCACCCCCCAAGCTCCCCAGAACCTATTTGATGTGCCAGGTGAGACGTTGCCATGCTGTTCTGCCTGGAAGGCAAGATGTTTGGGGCCTGTACGCCAACAGCCTACAGTAAAATTGATATCCATTGACCGTCTAATATACCTCCAGCCACATAATCACATCTGTCCGGTGAATCCCTTATGTGTGGGGCCTGTACTCCCGTGGTCTAAAATAAAAATTTTCTAGGCTCCAGCAGGGCACATTTTTGACAGTTTCCCTTTAAGATGAATGAAAATGGCCCCTGATTAAAATACATATTTTTTGTGGGAATTTTTGCCATTGATCCCCCTCTGGTATGTCACTGTCCATGTTGTGGGACTATTTGTGCTCTTCTAGTAAGTATTTGGTGGCTGCAAATATGACCTGAAGGTTTTTCATGTTTGCCTGCCATTAAAGTGAATGGGGCCCGCCGGGAACTTGCGGTTTGCGAACATTTGATCGCGTTTGCATGATCGCGTTCACGAATCGTCCCGGATGATGTTCGTCCATCACTATTGCCGTACATGTGTACATGTACATGCTATGTGAGCGCTTCTTTTTCCCCATTCTAGCGATCAGTGGAGGTCTCAACAAGCAGTACATTGTGGAGGGTTAGCGTATTATCCATTGACACAAGTCAAATACTGATATAATTGTCTGACCACTGGGACTCCCACCTATGGCCAGTGTGGTACTCAGCTGTCTCATAGACATTAAACTGAGAGATAGTGTGTGACCCTCACATTATTGAACTGTAGGACTTGGGTTTCCTTTTCTCGTGATCAATGGGGCTTCCGGAGATCATACATTTATCCCCATAAGTGATAAATGTTATTAGTGTGCCGACCCCTTTAGCGGAGAACACCCTAACAGAGACAACCCCTCTTATTTAGTACTTTTTAATGGTGAGGACAGATTTCTCAAGGTTTGTAACTTTTACAACCCATCTAAATTCTGTTTTAGAATTTGACCCTCATTTTCAAGTGTTTCAATGTGACTCTAAAGAACCCATTCATACAGTCAGTATTTTGGCACTTGGATCAGTATTAGTCACCGCCACCGTGTGCTATGATTCTGGCCGCGTACAACCACATTTCACACACCTTTAATTTCTCGGTAAAGAAGAATGTGAATGAACGACCTGCGAAGGCTACACAGTAGATCAGGAATTGGAGGAAGTTGCTGTATTGGGGGAAGGGGTGCTTATTGTAGAAGATTCTCATTAACTCACTGTGGATTGAATATTTTTTTTTTCCCCTCTTTTTCTTGCCTGCATCAGAATAGAAAAAGTTACAATTTGGAAGCTAAAACATGTCTTTAGCTAAATTACTGCGCACGTTTCCCTGATGTCCTCACTATGTACATATTCATACACGCAGCACTCTTAAATTCATAGTACTTAAAGTTCATCTATAATAATATAATAAAGTAGATGTGCCATGCTGTGTCAGAGATGTTTGTGCATTTTAAAGGGATTCTCTGAGTGTTTAATATGATGACCTAAGTAGTGTAACATCTATATTATTCGTCAAACTCATTTTGACAGGTGCCACGCCTATTTTATTGACCTTTGATTGACCCCCCCCGCCCCCCCTTCCACCTTGTTTCAGCTTTAGATAGATTATGGCAGGCTGATTCCATACTCCAAAGAAAATTACGGGGTAAAATATATTTTAAGAGTAATCGATGTATTATCCAAATACGCATGGTGTGTGGCTTTGTGGGACAAGAAGGGATCATCTGTTGCAAAAGCTTTTGAGCTAATATTTAAAGATGATGGCCGTGTTCCGCAAACACTGCAGATGGATCGTGGGTGAGAATTTATGAATGCCGCTATAATCTTTACAAATCATGCAATATACTTCAATACTTTACTACGAATTCTGTAAAAGCAGCTATAGTTGAGAGGTTTAATCAAACTTTAAAAACATGTATGTGGCGCTATCTTACAAAAAATAACACTTTTAGGTACATTGATATTCTACCTGACCTTGTATACAGCTATAATACATACCACTCCACAATTCAGTGCAAACCATCTGAAGTATCAAAGCATATCTCACTAAGAATATGGCGAATCACTTACGGCAAATCTGGGTTGTCTAAATCTATGAAGGCTTCTTTAAAAACCGGCGACCATGTTAGAATCTGTCAGTATAAGGGGACATTCGATAAAGGTTACGAGCAAACTTACACAGATGAAATTTTTGTGATTTCAGCTGTCAATACAGGATTCAGGAAACTGATTTATAAAATTGTTGATCTGAATGGAGAGCCTATAAAGCAGGCATCCTCAAACTATGGCCCTCCAGCTGTTGCAACTACAACTCCCAGCATGCCTGAACAGCCTACAGGTATCAGCCTACAGCAGGGTATTGTGGGAGTTGTAGTTTTACAACAGCTGGAGGGCCGCAGTTTGAGGATGCCTGCTTTAGAGGGATCATTTTATAATGAGGAAATACAAAAGATACCTCTTGATGAGAACCCTGTCTACAGTGTAGAAAAAATACTGAAAAAGAGACGTAGTGGTGGCGAAACATTTCATTTTGTAAGTTGGGTCGGATATCCTGAACAATTTAACAGCTGGATTAAGGGTTATCAGCTGATATAAGTTATGGAGGAGGGCTCATTCTATATAACATTAACTAGTAATGCATCTTCTAAAATTTACCCAGAAAACACAATTTCAACCTTCACCACTAAATTAGCTAAACCGGTCTATCCTAATGGTTCCTATGAGGCCAGTCTTACAGAAATTTCATACCCAAGGTCTTGGTACACCTTTGCTAGCCAAGAAGCGCAATGAAGAGATGAAAGAATATTATATCAGATCCGGATTTTATCCGAGCGTAGGTGATGTTGTAAAAGCAATCAACGATTTGATTAATACTTGAACTGTTTACACCACAGAATCTCCTAACATACAATTTGCTCCTGGTGAAAAGTTATCACATACGGTATTTTAGGTATGAGTCAATAAGTATCAGCTCCAGTAGGGACATTTTTTAAACAGAAAAAACACATTTATGCAGATATAAATGCTGGCTTTTATACACTATTTGTGTACACGGATATACTTCAACATCAACGTGTTAGTGGTAGCTTTATACAACTTTTAAGGAGTGTTGAAGTAAGTAGAAATAACAACGAAATTGTCACGCTGCAGTATACAAGGCCCCACTATATACCCGTCTGCAAACAATACTTTGACACCATTAGCATCTCAATATTATCAGTGAAGTTCAAGTACGGCAAGTGTGTGTTAATACTACACTTTAGACCCCGAAAGGAATCAAGGATCTAAATGATGGCTCAAAGAGTGTATGGAGACCCAGTGGTCTATTATGTTGCACAAGCCGGATCCGGGTTAGAGGCGTTCCGTGGTGATGAATACATGTATGGTGCAGGTCCTGAAGGGATATTCAAAGGGGTTTTTAGATGGGCTGTACCTCTATTTAAAAGGGGGATCGAAATAGTGAAACCTCATTTGAAGAATGCTGTCAAAAAGATTGCAAAAGATGCATTTTTTTCTCAGTCTCAACGGCTGTTATAGATAAGATCAACACTCCAGCGCCAGAGCAAAAAGGGTCTGGAGTAGTTTATGTCAGAAAACAGCACCGTAAAAGAAAAAGGCAATCTGTAACTTCATTGTTTCCAATGCTTATGAATAGGAAGGCGGTGCGTAAAAGGCGCCGTGTTCAGAAATCAGTAAGGCGTGCTGTTGAGGACATCTTCTAAGGCTACTTTCACACTAGCGTTCGTCGGTCCGCTCGTGAGCTCCGTTTGAAGGAGCTCACGAGCGGACCCGAACGCAGCCGTCCAGCCCTGATGCAGTCTGAATGGAGCGGATCCGCTCAGACTGCATCAGTCTGGCGGCGTTCAGCCTCCGCTCCGCTCGCCTCCGCACGGACAGGCGGACAGCTGAACGCTGCTTGCAGTGTTCGGGTGTCCGCCTGGCCGTGCGGAGGCGGGCGGATCCGTGCGGATCCGTCCAGACTTACAATGTAAGTCAATGGGGACGGATCCGTTTGAAGATGCCACAATATGGCTCAATCTTCAGGCGGATCCGTCCCCCATTGACTTTACATTGAAAGTCTGGACGGATCCGTACGAGGCTATTTTCACACTTAGCTGTTATATGCTAAAAATAATGCAGACGGATCCGTTCTGAACGGAGCCTCCGTCTGCATTATTATGATCCGATCGAACGCTAGTGTGAAAGTAGCCTAATTCTGCATCATGGCATTTATACACGATGATTCTATAGAATGCACCAAATCAGGATTGGATATTTTCGACGTTCTCCCTACACAGACAAGTATTAAAAAAAAATGCATTCAGGCAATTCTTAATTTTTTGGGCCAGAGATAAAACTGTAGCATGCTGTGGTTTTATCTTTTGCCTGATCAGTCAAAAAGACTGAACTGAAGACATCCTGATGCATCCTGAACGGAATTCCTCTCCATTCAGAATGCATTAGGATAAAACTGATCAGTTCTTTTCCGGCATTGAGCCCTTTTGACGGAACTCAGTGCTGGAAAAGAAAAATGCAAGTGTGAAAGTACAATAAGGCCCCTTTCACACGAGCGAGTTTTCCACGCGGGTGCAATGTGTGACGTGAACGCATTGCACCCGCACTGAATCCTGACCCATTCATTTCAATGGGTCTGTGTACATGAGCGGTGATTTTCACGCATCAGTTCTGCGTTGCGTAAAAATCGCAGCATGTTCTATATTCTGCCTTTTTCACACAGCCCTGGCCCCATAGAAGTGAATGGGGCTGCGTGAAAAACGCATTGCACCCGCGCGGAAAAAACTGAACAACTAAACGCAATCGCAGACAAAACTGACTGAACTCGCTTGCAAAATAGTGCGAGTTTCACTGAACGCACCCTGAACGCATCCGGCCCCAATCTGCAACGCCCGTGTGAAACCAGCCTAAATTGTGCTGTGTTTATAATCAGAAATGCAGAACTCTTTTGACAAATTAATATATAAGCTTATACGTTTTGATTGTGTACATCATATATTTTGCTGTAGTTGGTAGAAGAGATGCTTGTGTTAGCATGATTTAGCTTAAGAAGAATACATTCCGCTACTTCAGAAGATAAGGAAACCTATCTAATCGTCATAGTTCACCCCTGTCCCTCCACCCTGCTACGTCAGAAGATAAGTGAATCTAACTAATGACTAGTGTTGAGCGCGACTATTCGAATTGCGAATTTTTATTTTGAATATCGGCACTTCGAGAATTCACAAATATTTAGAATATAGTGCTATATATTAGTTTTTTTAGAACAGGCATGCTCAACCTGCAGCTCTCCAGCTGTTGTAAAATGACAACTCCCACAATGCCCTGCTGTAGGCTGATAGCTGTAGGCTGTTCGGGCATGCTGGGAGTTGTAGTTTTGCAACAGCTGGAGGGCGGCAGGTTGAGCATGACTGTTTTAGAATATTCTGAAGTCATGATTCCATCTGAAGTCATGATACTTCCCTTAAGTTGCTTGTGGGCCAATGACTCATTGGCCCACAAGCAAGAAGCAGGGAAGAATCATGTGTTCAGATGGAAAAAAAATGACGAATATTTGTCATTACGAATATATAGCATTATATTCTATAGTGCTATATATTTGTTTTTGACCCACGCCTGTATTGAGCGCGTAATAATAACACAAAAAAAGAATGTACAATATAATGAATATACGAATTTGCGAATATATGACGAATATTCTACAAAATATTCGCAAAATATCACGAATTCGAATATGACGCCTGCCGCTCATCACTACTAATGACTCCAGTGCTCAATATGCTGAAGCTGAATTAAAAGAGAACTCTTTTCAATTCAGCAAATATTATGATGTAATAAACATTATATGCATTAGGCCTCATGCACACGGCCGTTGTTTGGGTCCGCATCCGAGCCGCCGTGGTGGAAGGGGTGGTCAATCAAAGGTCAATAAAAGGGGCGTGGCACCTGTCTAAATGAGTTTGACGAATAATATAGACATTACACTGCTGACCTACCCTCAGGATAGGTCGTTACTATGTAAATAGTGGGGGTCTGAAACTCGGCACCCCCACTATCAACAGTTTGAAGGCACCATGGCACTCCGTAAGTGCTATTGCTTCTTCCTAGACAGGTGACGTCACATTCATCAGATATGTGGCCTAGGTGCAGCTTAGTTCCATTCAAGTAAATGTGGCTGAGCTGCAATACCAAGCACAGCCACTATCCAATGGACGGTGCAGTGCTTGGTGAGCTGGGAGGAGACTGCAGTGCTGATCGGAGCACTGAAGCCTTTTCAAATTGCTGATTGGTGGGTATGGCGGGAGTTGGACTCCCACCAATGAAATATTGATGACCTATGCAGAGGATAGGTTCATCAGTATTCAACACTAGGACAAGCCCTTTAATGACAAATGTAATTGATATAATTATTTTTTTCGGAATTCCTCCTCCTCTACCCCTATTGCTACACTGTGCTTGTTTCCTGCTAAATCATTTTATTCTTTGCATTTTTGGACATACTGTAGATTCCTCATATGTCACAAAAAATGGACTAGGGCATTACCTCCCTTTAATGCAGCTCATTGAAAGCTTTACTGTTTGAAAATAACATTGATTTATACCAATAGGAAGGAGTTATGGGTAGCCTGCTTACACCATGCTTTACATTGCCCTCTCTGTTATGTTATTTGGAGAAAATATGGACAATAAGGCGACAGACACCCTCAGGGTGTAGAATTTAGCTTCACCCTGGCAAATACACTGCAAGGCGGCAATGAGACCAAGCACGGCACTTAAATCAGGGACTGTTCAAGTCACTGCAAAAATTTTAAGATGGCAGGTATGTCGAGATAGATATAGAGTAGTTCAGATGATGATCTTGGAAGTTCCTACTTGGTGGCACTTTCAATGAAGTATGCATCTAGCAAAGGCATCTATAAGAGTCCTTTGGTAATGTGCTTCAACCATTGCTATTGAACCCCCAAAACTGCACCCCAAACGACCCATCCCTATTTTAACGAGAATGATAATTATGGCATTTTCCTACAGTGCCATGATGGCAAGTGTCCTGTACTGGCCGCTGTCATTTGATGTGTCACACAGGTATGCTAATAATAATGTAATCATTTTGTAGTTCGGCACCTGCCACAACTTTTGCTTCTGTTTGATTCCATATGAAAACCGATCGTACACCTGTGTATGTAATCGAAGGCATACGGGGGGTATAGCGGGGGCCATAGAAGTCTGTGGGTGATGTGTCCCAGCTCTGTACAGAAAGAACAATAATAAGCATGAGGCCTTATTCTAATATTCTAATATCTCATCTGTCTTAAAAGTAGAGAAAATCAAATTTAGAAAATTGAGAATTTTTCAAAATTTTTGGTAAATTTAGGATTATTTTATAAATAAAGGTGAAATATATCGACTCAAATTTACCACTGTCATGAATTACAATGTGTCACGAGAAAACAATCTCAGAATGGCTTGGATAAGTAAAAAATGTAAATGGTCATAGAGAAAGAAAACTCTTGACGTATAGAGGGGTATGGGCCGACTAGATTATTTATTCATGTAATTCGTATAGCACCAACATATTCTATATGTTCACCAAACCCAGTGGGTCCTCCATCTCTATAGCACACAATGGAGACATTTTCTCTCTCTCTCTTTGTGTATATATATATATGTATATATTATTTGATGTTTGTCTACTTTGTTCTACCCTTTTATACATATTGTCCTAATAACAGATTTTTGTGGCTTATATATGTCTACTTCCCTCTACAGAAGAAAGCGAGCTAACATCGTAGGTGGGCCACGTAGTTATTATTCATCTCCAAATTCTATACTTCAAATTTTGTTAAAAGGTTGAAAATAGACTCTTAAACAGGACCCGTGTCTTTTTTTTCCTGAGGTTTGTTTCATATCCCGGTCTGTTATTAACAAAACGACATATTTAGTTACAAAAGCAGCCCTGACGACGGGATATGATGTTTTCTTTAAGTGAATGACCGGGATACTCCCATGAAATATACATTATAAAAAGTACAGTGCATTGGCCTGACTTTTCCCTTTTAACCCTTAGTTGACAGGCACAGCGCTGATCACTGATGAATTTCTCACGGGGTTGTCAGGAGAGGAGGGGTGCGGTGGTTTGATGTGAGGTGTTACATAAAGCAGCTTCTGTTTTTATAGTTATAGCTCTTTTGGGATAACCCAAGTGTGTAAGCCAGAGATCATGTTGTGTTCGACCTACAGGACAATGAGGCTCAGCAGGGAATCTGTAGTTCAGAGTAGACATGTCACTTGTCAGCAAGTTAACAGCTCCGTCCTTCTAACTGCACATTCTGTCTACCAGGCAGCATATTCACCCATGTTTTTCTTCATTTCGTGTTTTATGAGTACCAAACGACTTAGGAAATGCAAACTGCAGACAACTCTGGGATATAAAAGAATGTACTGAATCAATAATGGCAAATATTATAAGTCTTCGCACACATACAAACCTAGAACTTAATTTCCAGTAGAGCAGCTCTAAACATGAAGATTAGCGTTGAGCAATTAAAGTGGAATTCGAACCGAATTTCAGCAAAAACTTGATTTGCCACAAATTCTAATTTCCTGGTGCTTCATGGTAACAAATCAATTTTTCCTGAAATGAAACGGAAAAAAACAAAAACATCCTCACCTCATCCATTTGATCGCGGGTTAGGGTCATTGAGCCCGCTCCATACTATGGAATGTGATTCGTTACCAAGTGATTCGTAACAAATCAAATTTCTTTTCGATGTTCCCCCGAAGCAGCCAAAGCTAATTTTTTCAAACTTTGCTCATCTCTAATGAAAATGCATCTCATCAGTTAATCTGGTATAACACAGACTTCTGAAACAAACTCAATCATTTTTTATTTATTTTTTGCTTGGCATTGGCCAAATATCAGATAATTAGCCTCTCCTTCTGAAATTGAAGGGCACATCCAACTTTAGAGCCTTATTACACCTACAGATTCTGAAGGCGATTGTTGGGAGGGAAGCGTTCCTGCTTGGTAGAGGAGGAGACTGCTGCTATTATATGCAGAGATCAACTCCACGATATGGGGAGGAGTGATCACTAATGCCATCACTTGTCCCCATATTGAATCATTGCTTGCCGGCAGCAGACTGATGATTACACGGCACGATCTGCTGCCTGCAACATGTTGAAAGACTCCAACTACCTGATGAATGAGCATTTGGCAGCTCATAGGGTAATCGGTGTCAGTGTTACACTGCCAGATCATCACTAAAGAGCGTTCATACGAATGCTCGTTAGTCGTTAGCAATGATCTTAGTGATTATCTGCAGGTGTAATAGGGCCTTAAGTCTAATGTGTATCACCACCATAAACCGTTGACAGAGCCCTACTGCATCAGCCTATCTAACCCCATAGTGATCTATTGTACTATAAATTTGACGAAAGGGGTTGTATCATCCCATACATTGATGGCATATCACTAGGATATGTCATCAATGTCAGATAGGTGCAGGTTCCACCTCTGCTACCCGTTCCTATATCCAGATTGGGGTCCCAAAGTGAATAAAGAGCAGCCACGCAAGCACAGTCACCTTCCTTTCACTTCTAAAGGAATTAAAGGGATTCTGTCACCTCCCCTAAGCCAAAAAACGATTTTAAAGCAGCCATGAAGCACAGCTTACCTGGATTAGGCTGTGCTCTTTTATCTTGAAATCCGTCCAGCAGTTACTGCAAAAAACGACTTTGATTGATATGTAAATGTGTCCTGAAGGTGCCCAGAGGGGCGTTTTTTTCTTCTTAGAGAGCCCAGTACCGCCCCTCTTTCAGTGCCCAGCCCGCCTTCCTTGTACTGTCTAACCGCCGCCTCCAGCCTGCCACAGCCTCTCCTCCCCCTCCCTCACGCCGAACGAACTCTCGCACAGGCGCAGTACCCACTGAGGGCTGCGCCTGTGCGATCAGCAGGAGACTGAGGGCAGCAGCTTCATCCTCGTCACTGGGCATGCGCCGAGCCCAGTGACGTCCGATGCTCGCTCTTCCCTGCTGACTGAGGGAAGAGCGAGCATCGGACGTCACTGGGCTCGGCGCATGCCCAGTGACGAAGATGAAGCTTCCGCCCTCAGTCTCCTGCTGATCGCACAGGCGCAGCCCTCAGTGGGTACTGCGCCTGTGCGAGAGTTCGTTCGGCCGTGAGGGAGGGGGAGGAGAGGCTGTGGCAGGCTGGGGGCGGCGGTTAGACAGTACAAGGAAGGCGGGCTGGGCACTGAAAGAGGGGCGGTACTGGGCTCTCTAAGAAGAAAAAAACGCCCCTCTGGGCACCTTCAGGACACATTTACATATCAATCAAAGTCGTTTTTTGCAGTAACTGCTGGACGGATTTCAAGATAAAAGAGCACAGCCTAATCCAGGTAAGCTGTGCTTCATGGCTGCTTTAAAATCGTTTTTTGGCTTAGGGGAGGTGACAGAATCCCTTTAAGAACATAGCTTGGCTATTTCTGGCAATCCCATAGCAGTCAATGGCCATGATTCCACTATGTGCTCTCCATTTGCCGCTATGGAACTTTTGGAAATAGCCCAGCACTAAGCGATTAATAAAGAGCATGCCGCGCATGCGTTGTGTACACCTCTTCTCTTTGGGGGTTCTGTTCTGGAGATAGGTGTGGACCCCAGAGGTGGGAACCGAATCTATCTAACATTGATGGCATCTCTTAGCGATATATGAGATGAGCTAACCCCTTTAATAGAATAAGAATAGTACCATTAGGTTTTGGGTGTTTGGCTTCTTCAGATGTTCTATGATGATCCATGGGGGTTATGATATTATGCAATTCTCTGTCAAAAATATGTGTATAGGAATTAAACAGTTTTACTCAAAATGCAAGTAAACACAATCCATATGTGCTGCTGACGCAAGTTACGTAATTTTTGCATGTAGGCAGAGCCTTGTACTGCTTAGGCTCTTGTACACTAGTTAGGGATGTGTAGATTGGGTAAGAATGCTCAATTTTATGTCATCGGCACGATTAGCCATTGATAAGCTATTGGTAGCTTCAGTTTAAAGGGTTATGCCATAATTAATGTAAAAAATAAAATCATAAATAATCTAGGACATGAAAAACTCTTTCTAACAAAGCCCTGTACCTTACATGGATCCAGAGATCTCCCCATTTATTGCTCCAATTGTTCTGCTAGATTTATTTTAAGCTGTCAGCTTAGGGGATGTGTCCTTGTTCAGAGGGTGTGTCCTTTCTGTTGCAGCTGAAGAAAAATTAGAAGAAAAGCAAACAGCAGGTGGCGCTATACAGATAGATTTCATTGAATAACTCAGTAGCTATAATACATTTTTAATTACATGCAATTAAAAAGGTATTCATATCCAGGTGCTTTGTGGGAAACTGTAGAATATTATTCGTAGGACAACCCCTTTAACTAAACTTTGTTCGTTATACAAAGGGTTAACATAATAAATGGCTTCTAATGGAGGACTCACCTGTTCGTGAGGTTGAGTGCTTTTGTACAGATTTTTATAATATTGGAGAAGGAGTTAATATTCAGATATTTGCAGTCCCTTTCTATATAGCGGTCAGCTTTTCTATCACGTATTGCTGTCCCTTTAAATCTAAGCAATTTCTGTGCGGGGTAATAAACAATGGCCTCATATAAATGAGGGTGTAGAACCATTAACGACTGGATGGACATTGTGCAATAAGGAAGGATATTGCTGCCTGGGTAGGTGACTTGCGTATTACCTGAGGAAGGGTGTCAGAGGGTATTTTTTTTATAGTTATTATGGTTCATCGTGACCTTTGTATCCCCAGCAACATTTTACAAAAATCAGCACCTCTTGACAGTGTTTAACATAATGATTTCTAGCACATTACAACATGTACACAGTTTTCAGATTTATGCTATTTTTGCAATCCATTAAAAGGGTAAAACGAGCTGCTTGTGCTGGAAAGTATTCACCTGAACTTCGCAGACTTGTGCGATTATTTGTGTGTGTCATTTACTATACAGAGTCCCTTGATTTAGAAAGTGCGGATTACGCCTCTAGAGGATAAATAATAACTGTCTTATAAAAAAAAAAAAAAGACTTCTCTGTAGCTAATGGCACTGGGGCACAGAAATGCATATGCCTGCTGTAGCCTAGATCTGGTTATGCTATGGATTACATGTACTCATTGTTGCTGGAGTGCTCTGCTATAATGGAAAAATCTACACCAAGAGATTAGCAAAGTCCCATGTACTATAAATGAGGTTAACCTAAAACTCAATACTATAAGGCAAGATAGGATGGAATTGAATTTAGCCTGATTTATTTTTTTTTGCCATAAGAACATATATTTTTGCATGTATTGGCCAATAAATGGAGCATTTGGTAAATGAAACATATGTTTAGTCTTCCGCTATAGTGAAAAGTTAATGAAGGATATTTTAAAGAGACAGTAAGAGACGCAATATATTGTCGAAGGTTTATCAATGTTTTAATTAAATGCACCATTTATGAGACAGAAAATGGTGCAAATTGCAAATTTATCAAAATGATGCACGTATATGTATGTGTATGCAAATGTGCATGTTTGTGTGTATAATATATATATATATATATATATATATATATTTGTTTGCATATGAGTGTATGAATATATGCATATATGAATGTATGTGTATATATATATATATATATATATACTGTATATAGGTAAATCTATGTGTGTATGTATATGAATATGTGTGCATGTATGTATGTGTTTATGCATGAGTGTATATGTGTATATTGGCACATTCAGACGGCTGTATATACAGGTTCGGACCCATTCATTTCAATAGGGCCGCAAAAGATGTGGAGAGCACACCGTATGCTGTCCGTATCCGTAGTTCCGTTCTGCGGCCCCCGCAACTATTATAGAGCATGTCCTATGCTTGTCTGCACTCGTGGACAAGAATAGGCATTTCTATATGTGCTTTCCACAACGGCCAAATCTGCAATTTGTGGATCGCAAAACACTTTCGGCCATCTGAATGAGCCCTATGTATGTCTGTGTCTGTACGTGTGTACTGTATGTGTCTATGTGTGTTTGGTTCAAAATAGCTGCTCAATCATTGTAATCTACTGGTGACTAGTCCATATTCTATCCTATGATATCATCCCCACAGCTTTATAATAACGATAAGCCCTCTTATAATATATGGGACTGTTGCTTTATCTCTTAGCGATAATCAATTAAACATGTACTCCTGTAATTGCTGCCAAATGAGTTAAAATTGACTCGACGCATCACATCCATTATGTAAAATGGACTTTTGAAGTCCGGCCTTTGCTCCTGTCTGCCCCCTTTTGTATATGAGGTAATTATTTGTTTTCTGCATTCACGGCATGGCCTGTCAGCTTTATAAAGGAGACATAGCCCCGGGCATAGATAATACATACACGCGCCGGGAGATGTGTGGAGTCACACAGTGTATGAAGTCACCATATTATTTAATGATCACATATTAGGCCAAGTGACTAATAAGCAGGGGCTTCTTGTTGGCTAACCATGAAAGCTACCTGGATGTACAGCTTACTTTATACTAGACTTTTCTGCAATGCATCATTTCCACTTCTAAGGCCTTCATACAGACAGACTACAGGTACCTTTGTATTTCTACAGACCAGCTCCAGACTGACTTGAAATCTGTTTTCACCCATTTAGGCCATGTTATAGTATTAGTGTTGGGGCATTCATGTAATAATATAGAAGGGGTGCCTGGGATCATACATGGATGGTCAGGACAGGCCACCAATATTCACATACAGTGAAACATCTTTGGAAACAACCAAGCAAAACTGCATTGTACCTTTAGTTTTCTAGTTGGGTGGTCTTCTCAAAGAAGATGGCCAGTATGCATAATATATAGTGTTCTGTTTAAGGGTATGGGCTTTTCAAATAGGTAGTCTTTTGGAAAAGCTTCACCTAACCCCCTTAGTGACCAGCCTCTTTTGGGCTTTACTGACCAAGCGTTTTTTTTATTTTCCTTTTTTCATTGTCGCCTTCCAAGAGCTATAACTTTTTTATTTTTCCATCTATGTAGCTGCATGAGAACTTGTTTTTTGTGGGACAAGTTGTAGTTTTTAATGGTGCCATTTTGGGGTACACAAAACTTTTTGATTAGCTTTTATTAACTGTTTCTGGGAGTGAGATGAGAAAAAACAGCAATACTGCCACTGAGTTTTTACGTTATAAATTTAGCGGCGTTAGTTTTTCAGCAAAAACAACATAATATCTTTATTCTCTGGGTCAGTATGATTACAGTGACACCAAATGCATATAGTTTTCTTTTACGTTTTACTACTTTTGTGCAATAAACCCCTTTAAAAAAATAAAAGAAAATCTTTTTGCATTGCCACATCTCAACATTCAGAACTTTTTTTATTTTTCTTTCTCTGGAGTTGTGTGAGGGCTTGATATTTTGTGGGACGACTTGTAGTTTTCATTGGTATCATTTTGTGATAAATAAGACTTTTGGATCGCTTGTTATTACGTTTTTTTCAGTGGCGACTAAGAATAAATTAGGAATTCTGGCAATCAACAGTACCTGATGCAACATTATACCTAATGATGCATATGTGCATGGTTCTTAACTTAGCCCATTCAAGTACAGTAAACATGGCTGAGAGGGGCTTAGGCTACTTTCACACTAGCGTTTTTTTGCTGATCTGTCATGAATCTGCAAAAACGCTTCCGTTACAATAATGCAACCACATGCATCCGTCATGAACGATCCGTTCGGTTGTATTATGTCTTCTATAGCCATGACGGATCCGTCTTGAACACCATTGAAAGTCAATGGGGGACGGATCCGTTTTCTATTGTGCCAGTTTGTTTCAGAGAAAACTGATCCGTCCCCATTGACTTACATTGTGTGCCAGGATGTGTGCAAGCAGTGTTTTGGTGTCCGCCTCCAGAGCAGAATGGGGACTGAACGGAGGCAGACTGATGCATTCTGAGCGGATCCTTTTCCATTCAGAATGCATTAGGGCAAACCTGATCTGTTTTGGACCGCCTGTGAGAGCCCAAGACGGATCTCACAAACGGAAAACCAAATGCTAGATTTTCAGATCAATCCAGATTTATAGGGACATTTCTATCAAAATGTTTTTAATCACATATTAACAACCTTAGATGTGAATAGCCTAAAAATTTTTTTTTTTTTATAGATTCTAATTAATGTCCTGGCTCTTTAATGTTCTCTTTTTGTGGACTTTTAGACCTGCACACAAACATTTTTTTCCCGTTTACGGGCCTTTTTTTGCGTTCCATATACGGTCCGTATACGGAACCATTCATTTCAATGGTTCCACAAAAAAAAAACGGAATGCATTCCGTTTCCGTATTTCTGTTTTTCCGTTCCGTTGAAAGATTGAACCTATTATTGCACGCAAATCACGTTCCGTGGCTCCATTCAAGTCAATGGGTCTGCAAAATAAAGGAACACATATGGAAATGCATCCGTATGTCTTCCACATCCGTTCTGTTTTTTGCGGAACAATCTATTGAAAAAGTTATGCCCAGCCCAATTTTTTCTATGTAATTACTGTATACTGTGTATGCCATACGGAAAAACAGACCGGAAAAAAGGAACAGAAACGGAAACACAACGGAAACAAAAAACGGAACAAGGGATCCGGAAAAAACGGACCGCAAAACACTGAAAAAGCCATACAGTCGTGTGAAAGAGGCCTTAGCATGGCAAAGAGTCTTACTACACTATCTCAGTCAGACCATCTCTGAGACCAGAGACTCATTTAGAGCATCACACATTACAATTAAGTGCAATGTTCTTCTCTGGGCATCTTTATCTAGGCCTATCAAGAGAACATATATAATACATATAATTCTACAGCTGCTATTATCATAATGATTACCTTGCATCTTCCCTTCATAGCAGCAATAATCTGACAATGGATTACCTATTTATATACAGTAGGACTTTTATATCCCTGTGCTGACTGCTACAGAAGGACAATATTTCATACTTCATTTTCAATAGCATAATATGCTGAAGTTAAAAAGTAAAACACATTTTCTGTGAATATTTAGTTAATTTTAGACACCAGTCTTAATAACCCTGTGCGCTGGCGGTGGATCTGATGAGGTTATGAAGATGCGCTGGCCTCTACATAACTTCGGGGCATCCATCGCCAGCCAAAATCTACCACAGCTTCCTTGCTGGCCTAAATTTAGACAATTTTCTATGCCTAAAACTGGCGTAGAAAATAATAAATGAGACAGGCCTGCCATCCCCTTCCCTGCCCACGCCATGTTTTTTAGACCTGACGTGAGCTGGGAAAAGTCACAGATTGCGGCGCAAATAACCTTTGTGCTGCAATGGAAGTGTTACTTTATAGGTGTGTGCGTATAGGTCGATAGATCGAATCGTGTCACTTTCTTCTGGCCAAGAGGCTAATACGTGTAACTTTAAGAGAAATGATACAAATTAGCTTCTTCGTATTTGAAAGATTGGGAACATTTTGTACAACTGTATTGTACTGTACATTACACAGAAGATGTGACTTGTAGATATGTACTGAGATGGGACTTGGGAGTCATAATTAGGCAGAATTTTGTACAGTGAACTATCTAGTCTTCCCTGAGTAGTCAGTGTCTGTAACGTTATATAGGTTGCCAAGCTAGGGTTTTTGAGACGGGTTCAGCATCAGTGTGCACCAGATTATTGCACCGCAGAATCATACTGAAGTCAGAGACGCGAGTCACAGCCAACAAGTGCCCATTGTTTCCCTGACAATCGTCACCATGTCATCAATAAATTGGGTGGTCTGCAGAGTGATGATGCCATATGGCCATGTAACTGTGACCATGTCCTAAGCTCACTAAGGCACTTTATCCCAGGAAGATTTTGTTTTTATGATTGGCACAGCTATTTTGTGACAGCTAGAGGGATGTACCAGTGCAGTTCCATTCGCTGGGTATATTTTAACAGCAAACATCTGCAAATTAGGAGATGGCGACCACCCACTGCAGAACTGAATAGGCATTGTTCAGGATCTCTTGCTTTTTAAAGTGCCCATGGAATGTGGTTGGCACAAACCCAAACCATTGTGTAAAGACCTGTTGTGGCGGCTATGTTTATCCCTTATTATATGATAATGTATTAGTACATGTATCTACTTTCAATAAACTGACCCAATAAAGGCAACTGAGGATCTATTACATTGTCACCTAGGAATACGATTTTTCAACAAAAAGAGTCCTTAATACTGTTCTAATGAAGGATCATTACACCGATTATGCAATTTTTCTTCTGATATTAATTTGCAAAAGCAACGTATAATTGAATTGTCTGCCTGTAAATGGTGATTGCTTGCATGTATGTCGCCAGTGATGAAAAGCACATGATACTTTGTGCTTGTAATTTGTAATAAAACAGTGGTTGCAGTGAATTTGTATCATTCTCAATATGTCATTGTTCTAAGACCTAGGGTGGTTGGGAACCATTGTGTAAAGAGCAAACGTGTCTGTGCCCTAATTCTGGCACTCCAAGCATTGGTATGTAAAGTTTTCGGCCCCCCCAGCAAGAAATGATTCATACAGCATAGCGGTCAGTGGAAAAAAAAATTGTCTTCTAGAAGCAAATGTGTGTTTTTTGACCGATCATACAATTTCAGAATTTCCTAATGCTAACATGGCCCTTTCTGTTTTTTTTTTGTTTTTGTTTATTATTATTTTTTTTTTTGCCTTTTAAATACCATAGCATCTATAACTCATCTATAATCCAGGGTTTGGCAGATGGGTCAAGTATAGATGAAGACCATAGTTATCCAACTGTAATGCTTAAGCAAGCTATAGCTACTGTAGAACGATGCATATTATTAGTCTCTGTATACATTGCATTGCATTTGAGCCTACCATTGGACCTATATGTTCAGGATATATACATCCAACAAAGACCTGTGACGGATGGTGAACAGTGGCATCCATTACCCATATGGTCCTATTCTAAAAAAAAAAATATTGCACTGCACTGTATACTTCATTTGTGGTGGCCCTTTCCTTTTAGAAAGTGCAGTCTGCACATTACAATACTTTTGAATGCAAAGAGATATCTCCCAAAGAAGCACCACCATGAGTCAAAAAACTACTTTTTAACAAGCCTTGTAATCCGACAAAGGAAAATGCCAAGCCAATTCCAAGGCTTGTTAAAAAGTAGCATTTTGACTCATAAGGCCTCCTGCACACGACCGTATGGCTTTTTCAGTGTTTTGTGGTCCGTTTTTCACAGATCCGTTGTTCCGTTTTTTGTTTCTCCGTATTGCATATACAGTATACAGTAATTACACAGAAAAATTTTGGCTGGGCATAACATTTTTTATAGATGGTTCCGCAAAAAACGGAACGGATACGGAAGACATACGGATGCATTTTCGTATGTGTTCAGTTTTTTTTTGCGGACCCATTGACTTGAATGGAGCCACGGAACGTGATTTGCGGGCAATTATAGGACATGTTCTATCTTTCAACGAAACGGAAAAACGGAAATACGGAAACGGAATGCATACGGAGTACATTCCTTTTTTTTGCGGAACCATTGAAATGAATGGTTCCGTATACGGTCGTGTGCAGGAGGCCTAAGGAGCCAGTTCCACAAGGTGGCGCTAGTGAGATACTATTTCCTTAGGAGATACCTCTTTGATTATTATTTTCCCATGGAGCATTGCCAAAAAGTCTCCATACCATGGAGCCCATACAGGGCTCATCTCTTTACCCTAAGTTCACACCTGAGCGTTTTACAGCGCGTTCAAACGTGCTGTAAAACGCTAAACACGTGAAAACCAATGCTTCCCTATGGCCCTTGTTAACACTTGAGCGTTTTACAGCACGTTTGAACGCCCGACGCATAAACAAGTTCTTGAGCTTTTTTTGGGCGTTTGTCGCGCATTTTGACCCATAGACTCATTGGACAACACTGCAGTCAATCACACAAACGCGCGTTTACTATTGCAAAAAACGCGCATAAAAGCGCGCGACAAGTACGCGCGTAAAACACACATCTCAGAAACGCTCAGGTGTGAACCCAGGGTCAAGGAGAGCTAGTAGCTGGCTTATACATTTGAAAAAATGGTATGCCAAGGCCTAGCAGCCAGAGGCCAAAAGAATGCTTTAGAATGGTGGATGGGGGCCTATGGAAACTGGGAGGTTTACCTAAGAAGTATGTGTTAGGTTAAGAGCAGTGAGCCTCATTGATTTTGTTCTATGGCCGCTTTCGCACATTCAGTGTTTAATCAGTGATTTCCATCAGTGAATGTGAGCCAAAGCCAAGAGTGGCGTCTACGCAGAGATAAGGTACAATGGAAAGATTTGTACCAGGTCTGTGTTTTTGACCCACACCTGTTTTTGGCTCACAATCATTGATGGTAATCACTGATCAAACACTGACCAAACACTGTCTGTGTGAAAGTGGTCTGATACAAACTGGAATTAGCCACATGAAGCCTCCGATCTGCCCCTACTTTTCTCATCAAATATCTCTGCACTCACTATGGCATGGAACAGAGGCATAAGGAGGTACTGAGTAGGGTCATAGATGTCATTGGGTGCCACCTTACACATCCATGCTTACAGCTGTGTACATGAACCCTAAAATTGTGTTTTTTTAAGGTTGATATATACAAAGTGACAAACTGATACATTCCCATTGGATTATGCAAACATGATTTATAGATTGTAGATTAAATTAGTTACAGCCAAGAATAAGCAACACATGGTTGTGTAATTGTATCATGAACATGAAGTTTAGGTTCAGTCTATGTGGCTACTGTATACCATATAAAAATGTATCAAATAACCATAAACTGCAACTAGTTGCTTATATTTTATTGCAATCCCACTTTTCTATCATTAAGATTTTGGTGAAATTGAATGAATTTTTTTTTTCTCTGTAAATAATCAGTTCGAGGCCTCAGGTTAAGTCATCGCCTAGCATCAGCCTGGCGTCACGCCTCTTCCTATAAATATTGCTTTGATCAGTCTCTATTTCCATGTGGAACTGAGCTGGCAACTATATAATTTTGTGAGGCTCCAGCTGCAGTGAAGATTCATTATAAACCTTGGTCCAGGTGAGAAAGGAATTGTAGTCTACAGATATCCAGTTTAATAAGAGCAATGGAAACATTTCCTGAGGGTTTCAGAAGTGAGAGGATGAATGGTCATGTAACATAAATGCACTGTAAATGGTGACTAAGGCTATGGAAACATCAGAATATGTCATCAGGGGAGGCAAATATTATGTGCAAGTTTGAAATACGAGTCCCATCTAAATCTGATGTGATGATTGGGTGCAATACAATGAGAGATTGGCTTCTCTTTAGTTCTGCAGCATGATTTTCTCCTATTACTTTACTTATTGACTTACGGTGACATTCTTCGTATTCACAGTATTGTGTAGGACTAAATTATCTATGAAACAAAGGTTTACAAAACCAAGTAAGATTAAATGACTGGGTTTATCCAGGAGATGAATACCTACCTCTCAATATTTGATCACTAAATATCTTTTAACATGGACTGATGATTAGGTCAATTATTGGGGATGATCATTTCTAGGAAATCTTGTTCACAATAATTGCCCTGTGTACAGGAGCTGTGGATCGTGAGATAACAAGTGTTTATCAGGTAATTGTTTTTTTGGGGCTGGTACCAAAAATCATTGTTTCTGGGCAACAGGTCATCCTGTGTAAATATGCAAAATAACTGTGAAACCCCAGTTATGGGTCTTCAACACAGTGAAATCCAGATATCCCACCCTGTGTAAAGAGGCATCTGCTTCCCAGAAATAACGGATCTCTATGTGGGTGAGCGATTGTTGTAGCCATTGCTCATCGCCCTACAGTGAAGGTGATTGCTGAATGTAAATACAGCTTCATCTCCACTAAAGATCAGGCAATTATCAGAAACATTTGGTTTGTTCCCAACAATTGCCTAAAGAATGTCCTGTGTAAAAGGACCTTTAGGCTACTTTCATATGAATGTATTTTTCATTAGTTTTCAATCCGTTTCCTTCACATTTACCGGAAAAAATAGCACCACATGCGGCACCACTGTTTTCTGTAAAATTATGGACACCATGTCAAAACCCAATACACCTCATTATAAATCAGTTTCGTTCATTAGATCCATCACAGCTTGATTTCCATTCTTCTGCTTCTATGATGTTAGACTGGGGTTACGAATTGCTGTTGTGTTGTTTTTTAAGAATGCATTGTTAAAAAAAAAAAAGCATGCATTTTGCCATAGTTGCCACGGTTTTACAATGTGGTAACTGCCCACACAGTTTTCAGAGGTAAAACACATTATCTTGTTTCAACTCTAAAAAATGCAGTCAGGGAAAAAATGCATGTGCTTTTCTCAATGTATTGTTGATGTTTAAAAAAAAAAAAAAACTGGCCTAAAAAAGAAAAATGGAATCCCCTTAGGGTCAAGTATAGATGACCTGGCAGATCATCAGGAAGGAAGCAGGCGCTCCCAATATCTGTATCATTATCAACAGAGATGAGGGCTGCATTGACATGCAGCAACCCCCTACGCTAGTCCCCATAGAGAATTGCTTGTCCTCATAGAGAATCATTATTCCTGCAGGATCTGCACAATGCTGAATGATCTGCTGCACAAGGACCATGATCTTCCATGCTAGCAGAACAACACTATCTTCCAACGAACGATTGCCAGAACCTTTCACACAGGCAGATTATCGGGAACAAACATTTACACAAATGCTTACCCTCAATAATTTGCCTGATAATCGGTTAGTGTAAAAGGACCTTAAATCAAAACCAGTTAGAGATGATGATGACAAGATTTGCAACTCTCTTGTTTCGGAACACCTCCTGGTTTTGGTTTACAAAAACGAATGCAAAATGCTAACCAAATACCGACTATGTGAAATTGGCTATACACATGTAGTCGAAACAAGCAGGGGTTGCACTACTGGACTAGGGTAGTGTAGTGAAGATACTAAAGAAAAATATCCACTATAAGTATAAGAGAAAATTCACCACTCTCCAAAAATTTATGTAAAAGTGAAAAAAAAATTATTCACAAGGCCAGTAATCACATACGGTCTCGAGGGGTGGACATTCCAAACAGGGAACATATAAGATTAATTTGTTTTTGGTGGCTTATATGTTTTTTATTTAATTTGTTTTCGGTCGCCCCAGACCTTACATTCAGAAGCAGCAGTGAAGCCATTGTGAGACAGGTCTACTTTGTGGATTGAACATAGCCATTGATATCTATGGAGAGTGATTAAAATATGGGTGCAGCTATATCTGATCCATCAGTATTTTGCACATATTGCATCCATTTTATGCTGTTCGGTTTCCTGCCTAGAAGACTGTTTTCTGTCATCACAAAATTTGTTATGTAGCTAGCTGACAATTGTGATGTGCTAATGTCAGCAGAATATAACTGTGTAACTTTTATCTGCCTACACGCCGCCGTTTGTAACTTTTAATATATGCAAATTAGCCTCTAGGTGCTATTGGGGCGTTGCTGCAGCACCTAGAGGCTCCGTCTCCTCACCGTTCGGCACGCCCATTTTGCTTTGATGGACATCTCTGCTCTGCGCTTTGAAAGTAAAATCCTGCGCCATCCCGTTTAGCATTCGGCGCAGACGCAGGGAGTGAAGGATGCTCGCCTGCTGCCGGCTATCTTCACTTCCGGGGAGCTCTATGACGTATTCGACGCAGCCGGCAGCAGGCGAGCATCCTTCACTCACTGCGCCTGCGCCGAACAGTAAACAGGATGGCACAGGCACGGGATTTTACTTTCAAAGTGCACAGCAGAGATGTCCATCAAAGCAAAATGGACGTGCCGAATGGTGAGAAGACAGAGCCTCTAGGTCCTGCAGCAACACCCCAATAGCACCTAGAGGCTCATTTGTATATTTTACATCTAAGTTTACGCCATCTTTAGGATTAGTAAATCTGGGCCAATATAAAAAAAATGCCTGAAAATATGCTAAGGACTCCAGCATGCTACGTTTTTGAAAAGAAGGCAGTAAGACAACAAGCGCCATCTAATTAGTAAAAATGCGAGGAACAAAATAACACGTGCCTGAGCGTTTCATATTTCACATAGACCTCATTGGTGCAAAAAAGGCCGCAAAAAATGCTAAAGTGCTAAAAAAGTCACCAAAAAGTCACTTACAAAAGAACCCTAATGGAGAAAGTGTGGTTACTCCTGATGAACTATTTCACCACAGGAGACTGTGATATACATTTAATTACCTATTTTGCCTATGACATTGAATACATATTTGTAATAGTTACCAGTAGAGATGAGCGAATGTACGCAGGAGAGGACTCCCCTGCATAACGGAAACAGGACTTCTATTATGACAGAATGAATAATGGAATGTCTCTAAAGGCATTCCGTTATGCATTCCGTCATAGACTTGCGTTATGGTCCGTGGTAACGGAATCCATAACACAATTCACCTTTTACTACCAAATGAAGTGTGAACGAATTTCAAAATATAAAATACGCCCTTCTCTAGTCAGTTACCAGTTATTACTTCACACAAGTAAACACAAATCTTTTTAATTTTCAAAAATAGCCAATACACACAGGCATTCACAGGCCGCTGGTGGCAAATAACAAAATTAGCTAATTCCAGAGACGCAAGTGAGAAGATGATAATAGGCATTGCCTCCCCCGTCTTGCAGCATTGCACAAGGTTTTATTTTTTTATTTAGTTTTCCTTTGTGTGGTGAAAAATGCATTGGGTCTGCAGAAGAATACATGAGAACATGGCCAGTGACTGGATACCCGGTTTAGATTGGGGATACAGGTTACTGAGCTTTGTCCTCTCACTCCTTTACGCTGGGTTCACACCTGAGCGTTTTACAGCGCGTTCCTACGCGCTGTAAAACGCACAACAGGCAAGAACTAATGATTCCCTATGGGAAGGGTTCACACCTGGGCGTTTTACAGCGCGTACGATCGCGCTGTAAAACGCCCGACGCTCAAACAAGTACAGGAGCTTTTTTTGGCGCGTTTGACGCGTGTTTGGGCCATAGACTCTTTGGACAACACTGCTGTCAATCACCCAAACGCGCGTCAAACGCGCGTTCACTATTAAAAAAAACGCACATAAAACACGCGACAAAAACGCGCATAGAAACGCGCGTTTGAGAAACGCCTAGGTGTGAACCCAGCGTTAAGAAACCACTGTTTAACCATTTAACCTCCTGGCCAGTATCAATATAAATACAACTTTTATTAGCGGGGACAAATGTATATGTGAAGTAAATGTGAAGCTGAATATAAGTCGTATGTATTTATAATGGATCATTCTGTGCAACCATTTTTTTATGTTGCATGTCAATTATTTAACTTTATCGCATTTCAGTTTGGTGATGGTGTGATTTTGGTTGACTTCTGTGGTTTAAATATTAAAGGGCATCTGTCAGCAGATTTGTACCTATGACACTGGCTGACCTGTTATACGGTATGTGCGCTTGGCAGCTGAAGGCATCTGTGTTGGTCCCATGTTCATACAGTATGTGCCTGTATTGCTGAGAAATATGATGTTTTAATATATGCAAATGAGCCTCTAGGAGCAATGGAGGCGTTGCCGTTACACCTAGAGGTTCTGCTTTCTCTGCAACTCCTGTGTTCTCTGCGTTTAGACTGAGTGGACCTGGCGTGGTCATGTTTCCACTACACATTTTAGAGAGTTACAAAGACCGCAGAGCCTCTAGGAGTAATAGCAACTCCTCCTTTGCTCCTAGAGGCTCATTTACATATAATAAAACATCATATTTCTCAGCAATGCAGGCACATATGAACATGGGACCAACACAGATGTCTTCAGCTGCCAAGCGCACATGTAACAGGTCGGCCAGTATCATAGGCACAAATCTGCGGATAGAAGCCCCATAAGCTGGTCTGCAGATGACTTGCAGAGATTTTTTGCGACTCCTAAAAATGTTACCGCTCAGGGATGTTTCTAAGAGCCCCTTAACATATATCTGGTGATCCGGCTGAGTTTCCATCGAGTTGGTTTTCCTCCTAACCAACTTGAACCACCAAGAGAGATAAATGCAATAGTTGTATTAATAGGCCCTGATGTTTGTCTTCACATTTGTCTATCTATTTAAAGGTAATGGTCTGTGAGCCAAATTAAGAAAAGAAGGTGCATGTCACTTGTTAAATTTAGCAGAGGCCGACTATCACATTCTGACTTTTTTTTCCCCTGCCACACTACGGTAGGTCAGGAGTGAAGTGCAGTTGAGACAATTTTTGGGGAATTGCCCTCTGATAAATAAGGCTAAAAACCAATATGCTCCATGGAAGAGCCCCAAAAAACTGCTGGGCTCTCCATATTGTTGACAAGAATACTCTAATATCTAGTGATGAGAGTGAGAATAATGCAGATTGTACACGGAAGGTGTCCGTATTTTGTGGATCCGTGGTTTAAGGACCACAATACGGACATGGTTGTGTGCATGAGGCCTTAGCAGACCTAAAATGCAATTTGTCCTATTGCAGACTATTGATTAATGTGTTTTACAATGAAATCAACAGAAAATACTCAGTTTACTCCATAATAAAGATATAACCAGTTAGGGCCATAGTGGACAAGACTACTTGAGAATATTCTTATGGTCCTGCAGTTTCATGAACATTGGCACATCCAAGGCAATAGTCAACTTCAACTATATATAAGCATCAGTCTAAAGTTAACTCATGGGCCAATTAGGAGGTTCATACATCAATATCACATTTTGTTTTATTTGGTAGAGGAGTTTCCTGTGCAGACTGGAACCACGTGTGCTTGAGCCACTACAATTTCCCCATTTTACCATACCGTAATGGTGAACCACATTTGTTAATTATCTGGTTCTAGCCATTATATAAAAGTACATACCAGGGTGCATGTTTATTTCTGTAATCCTCCCAATTTAATTTAAATCTTTTGCATAATGAGTATCCAGAGTAGACTTTTCTCCCCTCTGCTTTTTAGTGCATGCCATGAAAGCCTCATATGTGTTGTTGGCCAGTAAACATGGCCACCATGAAAAGAATAAAGTGAAATAAAACAAGTAACAACAATGATGCCTTCATTGTTGAGGAACAGGGCAGCATTAAAAAGCTAAATCGGCTCTAAACCCATATTAAACATGATAGCTTTCTTAACTCCTTTGTTGCCAAAGGGGTCGGCAGCACATTGAAAGTCTTGCTGGCAGCCAAGTGATTGTAACATCTATTTTTCAGCTAATGACTTTCCTGCAGATGAAAATAAAATGTCCATATAAAAAAGATGATTTATTAGAAAAAGGCTGAGACATGGAGGAGACGCATTAATAAGATCCAGACATTGCCATGCAGAATCTTCCTATTTTTCCTATGTTATGTATGAGAAATAAAATAAGCATTGCTTGCATATAAAAAATACGGAGCCTTGACACGCATAGTCTGTGAGAACAGGGCTGATGAGAGGAAGAACAAGGAGGTGTAACAGTGGCTGTAAAATCCTGGAAAGTTTTATACAGCATCTATCTGGTCCCTTTTAACATATATAGGCTTCTTTATATGGTATTTTCAAGATGCTCACTGTATAAAAGGTTCTTTTGTGTAAAGTTCTTCCAATTGATAACATGGTAATCAAAGCAAAAATATATATATTTATTATAACTGGTGCAAAGGAAAAGTGGAGACAAGCCTGCATATCAACTAATTCGATTTCTTCGTTTAAAAATCGCCTCTGAAAAATGAGAGCAGTAACCTGACTGGTCACTATAGACATGATCTGCTCCATTTCGCCTGGGCGCCAATTCTATTACATCTTCCCCTTTCAGACCAAATTGAACACAGGATGTAGCAGTTCTACTGTAGTTTAAAGTGCCATATCATGGAACACAAATGAGGCACAGGGAAAGTCATGCCTCCTTATCATGGGTGGTTTCAAGCAGCGCTCCCCAACAATGGGCCTCTGAAGTTCAGCTTGATAGACATCTGATGGAATCAACAATTTAAAGGTTTTCTGTTGTCTTACTGCACCACCTAGCCCTACAATCCTTGCTCTGTTTACTGTATAATACTTTCTCCAAATTTCCCACCATTCACATCACCTCCACAATCTTATCTATAATAGTGTCCACCATTCCACGCACCTTGTCTTCTGGTTCTATCACTTGCCTGGGCCCTGTCACACAGTGGAAGTCCATTCCTGCCATACAAACGCACTATAGAGCAGCAATCATTGGACCCTACAGCAGTGTTTCCCAATCTTATTATCAGGAACACCTGAAAAACCCCAGTGAGGATCTCTAAATATATTTCTGCCTCAAAGAAGCCTAGAATGGTTGTTGCTACTGTATGTTCTAGGGAAATCCTGATCGGCGCTCAAGGAACCTTAATTCTTCAGTAATACCCTAGGTGTCTGTCATCTCTGCCTACTTCTCGCTTCCTCCATTCTCCTTATACTGTAGCGGATATAAATTTTTAGAAAATAAGATGGTTGCAATGGGTAACTGCATTTTGTATGAAATAATTGCTAATGTAAAAGCGTCCATATATACTTGGCTTTTGTCTGTAGGTGTCTAAAGTTGGCCATACATCTAAGGCTAATTTCACATGAGCGAGTGTGGTCCAGAAAAGAAGTCCATGAGATAATTTCCTGGACTGACTATGACTCCACTGATCCGAACTGCATCACAGTGATTTATGTTGCTGTGAGTTCCAGCTCTAGCCTCAAATGATGTTGTGAGTACAGCACAGTAGATCCTCAGTCGGGCAGGAACCACAGCATCATAAATTACTATAATGCAGTAAGTTCGTTAGCTGAACAATGGTTGGTCCAGAAAATGTTTACATTACATGGACAGTTTTTCCTGGACTACACTCTCCTATATAATAAGCCTTAGATTGACTTGTTCAGTCAACAGCTATTTCTCCTCAGCTCTGGACTCAGCTGTATTCTGAATAGGGGGAGGGGAGAAAGATGCTGCCAGAAACCTCTGTCCCCTCCAAACAACTCTGGTGGCAGTTTATCTCCTCGAAAACAAAAGGATATAGTCCATCCAAATGCCCAATCTTTATCTCCCCAACATCTGCCATCAGAGGAGAATCAGGAAGGCTCCATACACATTGTATGGTCATCTGGTCCTGCTGAAATTAGGGGGCTCGGACTATATATATGTATCTAATGTGTATAGATAGCTTTAGTGCCTGTAGGTCTATTTATCAAATGACCTTACTTTATGTCTCCACTTCTCTTCTCAGGACTTATGCTGCCTGTTTTTTGTGTTGTGGAGCAAATGGACAGCCGGGAAGAACATGCTGAGTTTGTACTGGTTCGGAGAGATGTCCTCTTCAATCAATTGGTAGAGACAGCTCTTCTAGCCTTAGGATATTCTCACTCATCTGCGGCTCAAGCACAAGGTATGATAGATAATGAAGTTGTTTTTATTTCCAAACTTCTGGATGGTAAGATTACTTTTCTCTTTGCAAGGGGCATGACCGTCAGTGATGATTACTATTTTATGCTGTAAAACTGGTTAGTACACATAAAAATAGCATTTCAGCCTAGGGTAGATTTACCTATAAATATAAATCTTTCAGTTGTCCTCATCTATCATGTTCTTAGGAATTCTGTACAGCCACTTCCTTGTATAATTTGAGCCATTAAAGCACACAAATTGTCACCCAGCTTTCCCAGAACCCTGACAAATAATATATAGGCATCTTACCACCGTAATACCTGTAAGTAAACTGTAGAAGCTGCCATAACAGTAGGCGCCAGTAATTATTGTAACTGTCAATGATGCCGAATTTATACGTCCCCATTTGCTTGCCACAGACAATTACATGACCATTAGCCAATTCTTGATGTCTGATTAACAACCCGACACAGATGTCATGTAACCATACAACATTCACAGACTTAAGATGGTTATACATATTACGTTAATGTTGGCTGGGACCGGCAGATCCCCTTATCTGTGTTCACATCACGTTTTGTCCCATGTTTGACATATACACTGGCAAAAAAGATGCAAAAGTGTAGTACACTTTTCCATACTGCAGAGCCCAGATGTATATGTTAAATGGGTACTTTATTTTTACAACTGAACCCTAAGAATCCATCTGAGACATCCAGAGATGTCTAGGGTGGCTTATGCCCCCCCGCCTATTTAAATGATCAGACCATGTAAAATGGGCCTTGACACTCATCACATATCCATGGGATAGATCCCCGTGGTTGAACCCTCTCTGATCTAACATTTATCATTAGTTCTATAAAATGACAAAAATGTAATTAGACCTATACTAAGTAAATGTGCAGAGGTGCAAGCAATAGGAAAAGGCACCACAACTTCAAGGTTTGCATCCTTAAAATGGCTTCCTGTGAACTCTCTTTACGAGAATTCAAATAACTTTTTCCCATTCTCAGTTTCATTCTCAAGAAGTGCCCCTAGGTCTTCTCTCATTGTGTACTTTAAATATCTTAAGACATGGCCACATCCCCAGTTGATTTCTGTAACAGTGTATCTGCTGTGGGAGATTATCTTTCCATCTTTTATGATTATTTCCATGCTGGCAGTAAATAACATTATGCAGAATAATGCATACTTTTGTAAGTGTCACGTTCTTCAATCTATTAAGATGACCGTCTTAATAGTTTTTCATGTGCCCAGTGCCCAGTTAGACTTCCATAGCTGGGCAGCACGGAGCTATAAAGCAGTTTATTATTGTGCAAGGTAATATTTTCCTTTGGATTGTGTCATATGAACATGGTTAGCAGCTCCAAATAAGAGTGAGTCACACACCACACTTCCAATGGGGCCTTTGTCCTCTTCAATTACACATGAATATAAATCTAATTGTATTTATGGTTGGACTTCTCATTGCTTTGCTGTTTAATCTAATATTGGAATAACATCTTTATGTTGCAGCCCTTGGAGGCAGAGTTTTATGGTTGGTGTTTGGTATTCTGGGAGAGAAAATATGCAGGGAAACAGACTGTATCAAGCTCTAATTAAAGTCTTTATAAAAAACCATCATTACAATGAGCAGCACATTAGAGAAGGGGACAGGCACAGGTTGCATATCCTTGTGGCAGTCATTGTTACTCAAAATTAAGATATGGCTTCCAACCAAAGCCAGACAAACCACCGTACATGAATTTATAGGTTCCAGTTAGATTAGTTAGATTTCAGTTTATGGCTTTCTCGAGATCTTGCAAAGCATCTAATTCAATTTTGGGTTAAACTATTTTCAAATACCATTTCAGATTGGATATTTTTGTGGCCACCAGTGGCAACCTCTGTGTTTTTTCATGTATATGCCACACAGAGAAAACAGCTTTGGTGAATTACTCTTCATGACCATGATGTGTTAAAAAAAAAATCATAACTGATGTAGTCCTCGTACTGCAAAATTGTTACTAATTGTACAAATTCACAAAGGTTCAAGTGCATCCTTCTTCACATTAAAAAGACCAGTGCAGTGCTAGCCCTATGAATTTGTGGCATTTGAAAGAGGGACTATCCTCAATGTGCCATCTGTGGCTTTCCCTAGTCCTCTTGTCCTTGCATGAGGGCTGAGCAACACACTACATTGAAGCAGCTCATCATCAAAATGAACCAGGAAGCTACTATATATGTGTGTAAAACTACAGCTAAGTGAACCCTACTGCATATGGGGCACCAAAGCAGTTGGATGGTCAATACACCTCTGCTAACGAAGTTGCAATCGGCAAAAAAAGGCTTCAATTTTGGCATCAGTATTGAAATTGGACCTCCACTGATTGGCAAAGGGTTGCCTTCTCAGATGACTCACATTTTCTGCTTCATCGAATTAATGGATGTTGGTGTGCGAAACATCAGAGAACAAACACCCTGCAACTATTATTGGAAGAACACAAGCTGTGGTGGCAGAGTTATAGTCTGGGGAATATTTTTGTGGTTTTCTCTGGACCATCCTTGTAGAAGGCACTTTCAGACAATTTAGGTATGAATCCATCCTTATAGATCATGTACATCCATACATGCTGATTATCTTCCCTGGGGCGGATGGGATCTTCCAGAAAGATGAGGCGAAATGTCACACAGCTAAAAATGCCCAACATTGGTTGGAAGAGCATGACCAAGACTTCCAAGTACTACCCTCGCTTCCTAATATCTCAGACTTGAACCCAATTTAGCATCTGTGGGACCAACTCGATAATCGTGTTTGCTGTATGGATTCTCCTCCATGCAGTCTTATTCTTTCACTCCTAGCCCATCTAGCTGCTGTCCATGCTTCACCCGGCGGTTACTCTGGATATTGGCTGGTGGTCATAATAATATGACTTGACTGTGTATATCTGATATAGGACATAATTTAATAATGTAGATATTTCCACAGATTAGATAGAGGTTTACTGTCAGAGAATTAGTCAAGCTCTTATCCCTAGGGTCAGAAAAAAGCCAGGGATTCAGGGCAAACACACAAGCTCTTTGTGCACTGAATATTTTAGACTCTAATTAATCGATTCCTTCTTCATTTTTTGGGATACTTAAATTCTGAAAGTTGCTGCACTCGTCAGAATTTGCTTGGACTGTCCGTTTTTTTAAATCTATTTTCTAGTCAACTGAAAATAAAACCTTTTTAATGTTTTATAGGTAAGCTGGCATCTGGAGCCCGAGCAGTGTTGACCCGTCAGATGCTTATTCTCTGTATAACAGTAACTTTGCAATGTACAGAAATAATGGATCAAACAAAGTTATTCATGATTTCATTTCATACTGTTTTGGCCTCTGTGTTATTTCAGTTTGACATTCCTGCCTTAATCAGTCCATGTCAATTAGTAAGAGCATAAATGCCGTTCTTTCAATACTCAGCTTATATGCAGAGTCTCCCACATGATAATGTTGTATCATGTACATCTCTTAAGAATCCAGTTTGTCATGTTTGCAGATATACAGTGTTATGTGAATTGCTAAATTTGGATAGGAATTTCAAAATGATATATTAAGAATTTACTGGTGAGCAACTAGAGGTTACATTCTACATATCAAAAATATTTTACAAAAGGTTTTGATTCTGACCAAAATAGATTCTACCCAAATCGAAGGTGCTTCTTCTCTCTCTCTCTCTCAATAAAAAAACAATGTAACACAGCACCCTAATAATTCTAACGACTACTGCATCACAGACATGTGGCTACTGCAAATATTCCCAAGGGTGGTACACAGGAGAATGTGATAGCATATAATGTGAGGCCCAGTCATTATCTACACAAACAGACTCCAGGCAATGCAAGTCTCTTGCACATGAACAGTGCTATTTTGAGGTATATAGATCTTGGACACATGATACACCATCTTGGTGAAAATGGGGAGAAACTGTAATAGATACTTAAAGGGGTTGTCTCAATTCAGCAAGTGGCATTTATCATTTAGACAAATTTAACACAAGAGCTTTACTAATGTATTGTTATTATTCATATTGCTTCCTTTGCTGGCTAGGCTAATTTTTTCATCACATTATATACCGCTTGTTTCCATGTTTACGATCACCCTGCAATCCAGCATTGGTGGCCGTGTTTGTACACTATCAAAAAAAAGCACTGTCCTCTCTGGTGGCCAGGACCATGGGGGCTAACATAGGCCGGCGCTTTTTCCTATAGTGTGCAAGCACGGCCACCGCTGCTGGATTGCAGGGTGGTTGTAACCATGGAAACGAGCAGTGTATAATGTTATGGAAAAATGAGTCCAGCCAGAAAAGGAAGCAATATGGATAATCACAATGCATTAGTAAGTGTCTTGTATTAACTTTCTCTACATGATAAATGTCATTTGCTGATATGAGACAATCCCTTTAAAACTAGCTGATCATACCTGGATCACACATGAAATATAATTACTATATTGTACTAAAAATGATGATTTAATCCAATGATTGTTGACATTGCTCAGACTAAGGATTCGTGTACATGACACAGCCCTGGGCACAGAGCCTACAGATTCCATGCACAGACTACAGTCTCCATGTTCTAGAACAGAATATCTCAGTATATAGAGTTTAGTCAAGCATTTACCACAATTTTATTCTTGTCCGATTCATACAGATCCTCTAATGCCCCTACGGTGGGATTCAGACAACTATAATAAAAATCTAATGGCAGATCTTTAATATACAGTGAAGTCCATGTCAGAGTAGGACATTTGTCTCCAGTGGACTCTAGGTCCATCTTCCATGAGAAACAGACTAAAGTAGTTTTGATACTCCATCTTTCTTTAGAGATTTTTTTCATTTCTGGCTTGAAGAAGGGACCTCAGAGTCTTCCCTTATAACATCATTTATTTTAGTTGGCCATTAAAATGTATTAAATTACAACATCTTATATTGTTTCTCTTTTAGAGAGCGTCAAAACGTCTCATTACTGGCTAACACTGTACCAAACCTTTTTTTTTTAGACTAACGTAGTGCATACCTTCAGTTTCTTCGCATGCAGCGTCTGAGTGAATTGCTCCATTGACTTCTGTGGGTCTCTGCGCGATCTTTTGTGCACATGGATAACACACAGATGAAATACATGGCCACCTGAATGAGGCCTTAGATAAATAACTTGTGCTTGTGGTATAAATGTACCAGGGAGACATTATTAGTGTTATAGATCTCTTAGGGTGTGTTCACACGTTGGATCTTTCCACCAGAAAAATCTGCAGTGGAACCTCAGCAGAATCCTGTGGCTGACCCTCAGGTTTCAGCCATGGTTTTTTATTTTGCATGCCACCAGTGTCTTTAGCCCCATTCAGTGGGGTTAACTAGTGTGCGGACACCTGGCATGGTTAAATCTGCACTGGAAAAATCTGCCAAGCTCCCTTGGATTTCAGAAGAGAATCTGTATGGAAATCTGTGTGCTAAAACACCATGTGAACGAGCCCTTACTCTTCCAAATTTCTCAGCTTGGAGAATAGCATTGCTATATCTTTATGTAATTCAGTCATAAAGCTCATCTGGAATATATTTGTCATGTATCCAGGACTGAATAGATAGCAGACAAGGATGACTGTTCACGCTGGTCACCACTGTATAGTTATGCATATATTACATGAAGTATAGTGCAGGACATGAAGTGTTCAGCTCACTATTGGTATAAATGTGAATAATATTTAGCCTTATGTGAGGTATATATTGGTCAGAGCGGGGTTTACATATGTATCTGTCTACTGCTTTTAGTCATGTTCCCTACATTTTCTTGTGTTTGTGTGCAAGATTTTACATCACCCTGTAAGAAGGAAAGCAAGAGGCCTTTGTTAAGAAGCCCTTTCTGCAGGGAAAATTTGTCTGTTTATGGTTATTCAAGAGCTTAATTCTATCCAGAAAAATGTCTTCTGTACTATGAGCCTTAGAAGGTTATGGTGAACTAACCTGAAACAAATTCCACATAGCAGTCACAGTGACGCGGGTAGAAGTCCTAATAATGTGACATTTACACTGTGGCTGTGTTCAGTCTACCAGCCACTCATCTAACAGTCACATGTAAGAGAAGGGGCACTGAAGATGGCTCTTAACTTGCATTTCAGATGACTTTTAAGAATAAGCTGCCATGTCTATATACATAAACAATATGTCTGGCCATTATATGACTTGTATCTGCCATTTTTAGCAGTTTCCCCTGTGAAGGCTAAATGTATAATACTAAGTCGAACTGTTGGGTGGAGCTGTAATGATGTCTGCTCATAGAGTACAAAGTGAGACAACATATTCTGGTTCCTAGCTCTCTCTAAATCACTCAAAAATACCTGGAAGCACCATTTAGGAAATTATAGAGAAGTACTGAGCAGTATAGATATGAATAAAGCACTTGGAGTAAGACATAACACTTATTATTAGCTGCTGAATCATGTTTGTTTCGCTCTACTTATTTCTCTAATTACTTCCTTCTTCCTCCTCTACCCTTTCCATAACTTCTATGGTATAATGTTTTCTGATCCTTCCATGAGCAGGCAGCCTGTCTAAAGGTTTTAACAAGGTGGACTTTCAGACAGAAAGTTAGTTTAGAAAAGAATAGTGGTGGGGAGGGCAGCTGATAACCCTAGAGCAGGGATGCTCAACCTGCGGCCCTCCAGCTGTTGTAAAACTACAATTCCCACAATGCCCTTCTGTAGGATGATAGCTGTAGGCTGTCAGCGAATGATGGGAGTTGTAGTTTTGCAACAGCTAGAGGTCGCAGGTTGAGCATGCCATTTTTTGATAAGATACAGTATATTACAAAGTTTCTTATGTTTTTCTGTACTATTGATTTATGTAAAGTTGTTTGAAATGACAGTGACCATGTAAAGGGGATTTTCATGAGTTTAAAGTAGCTTAATACTAGCTTAATAGTATGAAATACTAGGAAAAAAAAAATAACCAATACTCATCTATTAAATTCATTGGTGCTCAAGTGTCAAAAGAACCAGTGGTTCATTAGTCTTTGCCTAGTTTGTTGCACCTCTGACATACCCAACATCCATGTGACTGTTTATGGCGGCACAATACCGCTGAGGTCAGACTACAATGGTCACATGGATCTATGTGATGTAATCACTGTAGAATAAGTAAGTAGAGACCATCAGGGACCATCAGAGCATTGGTTCTAGAGTGGTGGGGATTAGACAAGTAAATATTGGTTGATTTTTTTTTATTTTAACATATTTCCTACCATAAGGCCGATTTTTGTAAACTTCTTGAAAATACTTTTTAGAAGGGCCATTCTGACTTACACTTTTATGGGGCACTGGGGCTGCCGCAATTTTAAGGACACTGTAGCTGACATTGTTCATAACATCATGATTCAAGGGTATTAGCTTTTAAAAAAAACATGGATAATACATTCTGATGTCAAGATAGACTACGCAACAACGTATCACATGATATCCCAGAATGTTAACTTGATGGCCCTTAAATCTGTGGAGAGCCTGAATCATGTTGATGCAACCAACAGATTATGGGTGGCCCACAGAAAATTGAACAGAGGGGTCCAGATGCCCAATGGGTAACTGAGGTTTCTGGGGGGGGGGGGGGGGGGGACACACTAAGGAATTTTGTGTCTGTTCCACTACTATGTCATCATATCTATTTACAGGATATTACCAGGGCTTTTCTGATGCAGACTACTATCTACCAACAAATCTACTCCTGTTGGTTGGTATGCTTCCCCTTTTAGATTGCCTCTTGTCTGTTTTTTTAACATATCTTAGTATTAAAAGCTTTTCCAAACGCAGCAAGAATTTTAAGATCGGTTTTGGAACTGTTCCGTAGTTCGATAGTCCCCTGAATGTTTATTAGTCAATTATACCCCCCTATTTATCCCGATCCCATTTACCCAAGCCATTTTATAAATAGGTTTTATCCATGTATTGCACTTTCATATCAGAGCATGAGGACATTATCATCAAAATGGCTTCTTTGCTTGCAAAGACTAATTTAACAGGCATCTTTTAATTTGCTTCACTGCTTTGTGGTCTCTGACACTGTACATTATACATCACATGAGGAGGGTTAGGATAGATTTATCCATCGCTTCAGGATAATGGGAAAAGAACATAAAACTTATGCTGTTACTTGAGTGTGTATTAGGAGTCATATTTTGCCTGTCATTCTCTTATGGAAGACGTTTAACTGATAGCTGTCAGAATAGTCTGTACATTCAGCTGTCAATTAATTTTCTAACCTCAAGATGTTGTATCCTTTAGGGCAACGTATCGTCTTAAATAGGTCATATCTATTGATTGCCCATTATGCTATATGCCCATGCGTCTTGTCACATGCACATTATAATAGAATGAACGTATATTCGCCCATACCGTGGCAGCTCAAACTTCACCTAGAAATGTATGTGTAGGTGCAGACTATTCAGTACCACTTTCCTTGCCGAAATTTCTGTGACTGTCCCATTGACATGAATGGGGATTTCAGAAATTTATATGCTTGCCATTAAAGTGATCACATTTAGGCCTCATGCACACGACCGTTCCGTTTTCTGCGGTCCGCAAATTGCGGATCCGCAAAACACAGAAGGCGCCGGAACAGGCGGCCCATTGTAGAAATGGCTATTCTTGACCACAAAACGAACAAGAATAGGACATGTTATATTTTTTTCGCGGGGCTACATAACTGAGCAACGAATGAGGACCCAAACTGCGGCTCGGATGCAGACCAGAACAACGGCCTTAGATGTATGGAAAGGTTTTCAGTTGCAGACATTTTTTTCCCTTTTTTCGGTGTCTGGACGGATATCTCTCCGCTGTCCCCATAGGCTGCACTTACACATTCGGCCGAGCCAAACATGTATGTGTATGGGGGAGCCAGGAGACAGTCTTGAGAGATAACCATCACCCAAATGATCGTATGGCCGGATCTATTGAATGTTTATGCCCACCTTTACTAAAAATTCACTCTTCCTTTTCTATGGTATTGCATAGTCGTTGGGGGTATTGGGAGCAATCCAGTGAGTTAACCCTTTAGGACCTCTTTTAAGCTTCTGTTTTTAGAGTATTTTCTGCACTTAAAGAAAACAAACTGATTTGGAATCTGCATCATTTTTTTTTTTGGATGCATTATTTTACTGAAGTGTTTTTCGTGTGCTTTTTGATGCCGAATCCATTTTCAATGGGATTTCTGGAAGTGGATTCTGTGCAGAATCCAGGTCAAGAATGGAAAGGACACTTCCTTTTTTCCGTGGTGAAGTTTAAAAAATCATAAGCAGAAAAAAAAAATGCAATCAAAATTAGCATGCGTATTCTCCTTTGAAATGAATGGTCTGTATGCATTTTTGTCATGGATTTTCGTTGCAGAATCCACGCCAAAATCTACACCGGAAATCTGTTTTGTGAACATACCCTTAGGGAAAATTTTAAACAGATAGATTTGGTGAGGATTTTCCAGCGGATTATGCAAAACATATTTAAAAAAAACAATTAATTTGCAATGCAGATTTTATTGCTGCCCACTGGTAATCCACAGCAATGGTGTCGCTTGCAGATTTTATTGCAGATTTTGACTTCTCCATCAAAGTCAATGAGGAAAATCCACAACTAATCCAATCTACAACATATGCAAACTGACATACTGCAAATTTCTAAATCTGCTCTTCAATTCATTTGTCGTGTGGAAAATTTACACAATGTGGGGATGAATTTTTTTTTAAATTGCCTGGTTCTGTAATTCACTGCAGACTTTACCTATGCAAATTTAGACAGAAAATCGGCAGCATATACACTTCATGTACATTTACCCTACGGCCGCTTTCGCACAGTCAGTATACGGTCAGTATTTTTCATCAGTATTTGTAATCCAAATACAGTAGATGAAACTACAGAGGAAAGTATAATGGAAAGACTCATGCCTGGTTTTGGCTTACAAATACTGATGCAAAATACTGACCAAATAATGGTAGTCTGAAAATCTGGATTACTGTATTACTGTGGCAGCAAAGAGGATGAAATTTGAATTCTCACCCACCAAAAATTGACCTTATTGTCAGTTCTTTCTGCAAATCTTTACTGTGCATAAAGCAAACGTCGAGACTAGAGATGAGCGAATTTTTTAAAAGTTTGATTAATCTGATTCGGCAAATTTTAGAAAAAAATTTGCTTTGTGACGAATTACTTAGTCACGAAGCGCATTATTTTGTAAGTAGCGGGTGCAATGACAGGGAGCTGCGATAGCGCCCCCCCCCCCCCCGATCATTGTACCCCTCAGACAGGGGCGTAGCTAAAAGGCTAAAAGGTCACTGGCCCTGGTGCAAGAGTTCATCCTGGGGCCCCCTTCCCTCGGTGCTTTGTGGCCGGGGGCAGGGAAGCACATAGCCTTCCTGCTGCCTGAGGCAAAAATTGAAACGGCATCCTCCCCATGCCAAATTCTTTACCTAACCCATTTCCTCCAGCCAGAGGTGTAACTTGACCAGCATGTGCTTTATATAATACCGGTGTCTTCTTATGTTGCACAAGGGTCTTTGGGGCCCCCTCAGGCTCCTGGGCCCGGTAGCGACTGCTACCTCTGCACCCCCTATAGCTACGCCCTTGCCCTCAGATGCCGCATTCATACATGATCGTGGCATCTGAGAGAAAAAACTGTGTAAAATGAACATTAAAAAAACTATTAAATCAAACTTAAGGCCTGCAGCCGCCATCTTGCTAGAAGATCTGGCGCAAAATCTCATACGTCACTGCCCACGGGATTTTGCCCGAGATCTTCAATCAAGATGGCAGCTGGCGGCCCGTCGTGAGCAAATGGAGGAGGTAAGTATGTTTTTTTCTGTTTTTTACACTATTTCAGGGTAAATTGATTTGCTAACACGAAGCACGAGGAAATTCGGCTTCAAGGCAAATTTAATTTATCATGAAATTCAGATCGAATTCCATTTCGTAGGATTCGATTCGCTCTTCTCTAGTCGAGACAAATCAGTTATAAAATCAGTGACAATCTATTTACAGTGCCACAGAATTGCCGTGGAATTTGCAGTGAAATCCACAAGAGACTCTTGTATGGACATACCCTCATATGTGGCAGATTTGCTACAGACATTTCTGTAACTGCCCAATTTAAATGACAGATTTTCATGCAGATATAGCCCCATTCACAAGTATCAAAGTTTCTGAAATGATGCAAGAATTCTGCTGCATGCAAACATATCCTAATAAAAACAATAAAAATGTAACTGAAAAAAAAAAAATTTCCCCATTTTCCCTAAGGTGGTCCATTCTAGATGTATATCTTTTTGACCTAAATAGTAACTACTAGAGCCGTAATATCAAACATCCTTTTCATTTCCTTTTTCCTTTTCTTCTGTTAGTTTCACACTAGCGGTAAAGAGATTCTGGCAGCTAACAGCCTGCTGAAGTTTTCTGGATCCGGCATTTCCAGATGCAACCTGAATGCCCACTGTACCCATTAACTATAATGGGGACCGGAGGGGATCCGACACAACCCGGCAAATATGCCAAGAATCGGTCGGGCAAATACCTCTGCCAGAACACCTCTAGGGCCCATGCACACGACAGTATGTATTTTGCTGTCCACAAAAATCGAATCCACAAAAAATACGGATGACGTCCTTGTGCATTCCGCATTTTGCGGAGCAGAACAGCTGGCTCCTAATAGAACAGCACTATCCTTGTCCATAATGCAAACAATAATAGGACATGTTCTATTTTTCGGCGGAACGGAAATACGGACATACGGAAATGAAATACACACATAGTAACTTCAGTTTTTTGTGGACCCATTAAAATGAATGGTTCCGCATACGGTCCGCAAAAAAAAAAGGGAACGGACATGGAAAGAAAATACGTTTGTGTGCATGAGCCCTTACTGATAGTGTGAAACTAGCCTTAGGCTAATTTCAGACAAGCGTGCCCAGTGCATGGGAGCGTGATTTCCCATTCTGACCTCTGCTCCTTTCATAAGACTGCAAGGCATTACAATGAATTATAATGCTGTGTGTCTCTATTGAACTGTACTGACATAATTCCATCAGTATAATGCAGGAGATGTAAGGTTGGACAGACACACACAGCATTATAAATCATCATAATGCCGTGCGCTCTTGTCTGAGGAGCAGAGGTCAGAACGGGAAGTAATGCTTAAACACACAGCGTGTGTCTCACATTGACCTCTCTTGTCTATATCTGGTCCTATCAAGAATTCATCAATTTCTCAATTAAAATAACCCCCCCCATTTCCAGAAATGCATTAGTGCTAACTGCCAATCTAGGTCCGTATATTCAACACACTACAAAATATGTAGTATGGTCGGCATGAAACTGGGCCACGTGCAGCTTGACACGGAAATGCCACTATCCTTCCATATCCTGCCCCTGTGTCAATAACACCTGGGAAGGAAGGAGGACTTGTCTGATTTGGCAGTCATTTTTCAATTGAAAATGATTACTTTAAGGAGGATGGCAATCACATTTTTGTACTGCAATAAGATGGTATAGTATAAGGATTTATATGCTACATATGGAAGAGCTGGCACAAAGTCATATGTTTTTGCCTTGCTGGGTACTGAATGGAAATTGCTAATGACCCAGTGCGTGTCTATGAACACACTATAAATTGCTAATTATTTATAAAAAAAAATCAGCACTTTGGTTGGAAAATATGTAGAAGCTTTCCAAGTTCACCGCCCTATTATGATGTCACATTTGCCTACAATGCTGCATTTTATAACTCATCAAGATCTACGTCTACCTGTATAGTACAAAATGGCTCATTCATGCCAGGCAGTGCCAAAGGCAACTAGCAATTTCATAGCATAGAGCTGGTTGGCAGCATGCACAGGGATTGAAATAAAGTTAAAAGTACAGCGCTTAGCATTTAAGTTGGTGGCATATAATTATAATAGCCGTAATTATTGAAAGTGTTTCATACTTCAGATCCGAGCAGATGGAGTCTATGGAAATGCCACCATCCTAACTGTGGTAATATCAGCACAATGCTGGCACCAGGTATTGTGTTCCTGGCCAAAAAGAGCCTAAAAAAATCCCTGACTTAGGGCTTATGCACACAAACGGATTTTTGGTCCGTATGCGATTTTTGGGGGGTTGGATGCGGACCCATTCACTTTGACAGATGTGCTGTCTGCATCCTGCAAAAAAATAGAACATGTCTTTTTCTTGTCCATTTTACAGACAAGGATAGGACTGTTCTATTAGGGGCCGGCCAGTCCATTCCACAAAATGCGTAATGTACGCGACGAGTATATACGTGTTTTACGGATCTGCAATTTGCAGAGCGCAAACGTCCAACGGTCGTGTGCATGAACCCTTAGGCCTCACGTTGTTTGGGTCTGCATCCGAGCCGCCATCTGCATCCGTGTACTGTCCGCATCCGTTTCTCCGTTCCGTGGCCCTGCAAAAAAAATAGAACATGTCCTATTCTTGTCCGTTTTGCGTAAAAGAATAGGCATTTCTACATTTCTACAATGGGCACACAGGCGGCTTCCGTTTTTTGCGGATCCGTGGCTTGCGGACCGCAAAAAACGGAACTCTCGTGAGCATGAGGCCTTAGAATGCGTTCTCACAGTCAGTGTTTGGTCAGTTATTTCTATCAGTGATTGTGAGCCAAAACCAGAAGTTAAGGTATAATGGAGCCAGAGACGGTTTTGACTCACAATCACTGATAGAATCACTGACCAAACACTTAGGCCTCGTTCACATTTCTGTGTCAGTGTCATGTCCGTGAAAAAAAGAGTACATGCTTCATCTGTGAAGATGTCTGTGAAGGATCCGTGGCTGGTCCGTGTGTCCGTTTTGTACCATCTGTGTGTCATCCGTAATTTGCGGAAGTTGATCAGCTGAAAATCAATTTCCAAAGAATCTCCTATTAGTTTTCAGTGAAAAACTGACACAACACGGATGCCATCCGTGCTGTGTCAGTGATTTTCATGGGCCTTTAATTAATGGGCCTGCTTGGACCACAGTAGTGCATGTCCCCGTGATTTTTTTTACTGATCCGCAGTCAGTAGAAAAATACTGTATTGTGCGTTGTGCAAGGCAAGTCTTGTCCATGAGTTCTTAATAAGGAAATGCAGCATTATAAGAGCCAAAGGCCTGCGACTGACCATGACATGGCATGTGTTTATTGTTATTATCATGGAACCAACCAGACGGAATTATGAGTGAAGAAGAAATGGAATAAAAGGGATGTAAAGGGAAGGAGTACAGTTACATGCATTATATAACCTGCCTCCAATATGGCATAGACATGTATATAGCTAGTAATGGGGGGTAACGGACAATGCAGGGTAATTATAGAAATGTAAAATCCGCTGCTCGTTGCAGGGAGGGGAAGGAGGAGGGGAGCTCTCCTTACCACTACAGTCAGCAGTGTGATCCTGTGCCGTTTTTTTTTATAAGGCCGGTGTTACACATTTGGCAATTTTTAGTACTTTTTTTTACCAGCATTTTAAGACAAAAACAGCTCCAGATGTTACACATAAGTTCATGGCAATTAATAAACACAGCACAAACATGCACTTTTTGTAGTGATGTTTCCTAAAACTTTGAGGTGCGTTATTTGGGTCCATGATGTTTTTTCATGAAATCACAGAATGCTGTGGGAGTGCAGTTTTTTTCCCTCGTTTTCTGGTGTTTTTGTCCCATAGACCAGGGTTGCCAACAGTCTAGAAATTTCTGGACTGTCTGTAAAAATAGGTGACTCTTTTCCAGTGTTGAAAATAAAATGTAAGTGTCTGTGATTTTGTGAGGCTCGTGGTACTTGACTAGATTATTTTGGCGGTAGTTGTCATCCGTTTACATCTTACATGCTGGTAAATGAGTACTTTTCAGTATATTGAGCTATAGACATGTATTACTTATAAATCTTTATTTTTACATTTTTTTAACCAATGTTCTACAGAGGAACTGACATTACAGGGGCTACATACTTTTCTATATAAAAACACAAGGAATGCAAATAAAAAAAGAGCTATAAAACCACACACTTGGACAAAAATGCCACTAAAACACATATGAAAAAGGCTGCACAAATTAGCCATTTTTGAATGGCACCAAAAAAATTTGCAATTTGCAGGCCACAGCACGGCCACGGGGTGCACATGTTTGTGTGCAGGAGGCCTAAGGATAGGTTCACACATAGCTTTTTAATAGTTTTTTTGCACTTTTTCAGTCTTAGGGCTCATGCACATGAAAGTTTTTTGCGTTCCGTATACTGACCGTATTTTGATTCCGTATGCGGTCCGTATAAGGAACCATTCATTTCAATGGGTCCGCAAAAGATGTGGACAGCACTCTGTGTGCTGTCTGCATCCATTGCTCCGTTCCGTGACCCCGCAAAAATTATGAGACATGTCCTATGAGACATGTCCTATTTTGCTGACCGCAAAAAACGTCACGATCGTGTGCATGGGCCCTTATTGGCAGTTTTTGTACCTGAGCTTCTTGGTGCATTATTTGGTTGTAAAAACGGCAGCGCCAGATGTTAGCTGAAAGTCCATGAGGAATACAACACGCAGGACACAGAAGCATGTTTTTCTACTGGAATTTTTGTTAAATAGGTGGCTTCTGGTGTGTTTAAAGATGCAGCATGTTGAAAATTTTGGCTTTTTTTCTGGTGTTTTACCATTTCCTCTATAGAGGAAAAGAACGCCAGAAAAATACATGCTTCTTGCATTTTTTTTTTTTAATCACCACTAAAAACACCACAAAAGCCACATGTGGTATGGAAAAGAAAGCAAGTGGTGGGCAAAAAATGTCAGAGCAAAAATATATGTGTATAAAGAGTGAAATTTAATATTAGGGAAATTTTTGAAGCCAATTTCTGCTTGAGCCTACACTGACGTACTTTATGCCAACTTTATCAAACCCCATCCATTTGAATCTCAGGCTGGAAGATAAATGTGGTGCAGAGATGGACACTTTTGTCTATCTCTATACCAACTATTGGTTGACTTAATTAACGTCCCCTTTTCCATGAAGCCCACGCTTTTCTGTTAAGCCATGGCCCTTTTCAGACTGGACATAGGGACAGTCTTCAGAACTAGATCCACCAAGTTGCTACCCCTTTTGGTGCAATTATCTCCCAAATCTAGGTGCATTCACCTTATTATATGTGAACCACTATATGGTCAAAAATGCCTCAAAGGAAACAGTACGAAAGATGATCAAGTCCGGCATTTTTTTTCTGGTGTTTTTTTTGGTGGGAGGGGGCAAAGAAGCACCAAGTCCACAAGCATATAGCCTAAAAGAGGTATGGTAATTCCTCCTTGTGATAATGAGATGACTACTGAACATACCCCAACGTACACAACACAATCTGAAAAATGATGTCAGCAGGAGTGTTTAGCGACTGTGAGTGCTCAAAACAGCAGCATTTCAGAATGTCATTTTTCTATGGATGGTGACACGCAAAACAAAAAGTTCAACAAAAAAAGTAATTTTCTGATCATAGATCCCATATATACCCTGTTCCTTTCATGGGATGGAAATGGATTTTCAGGAACATAAGGAACACAGCTTTTCCACTTTACTTTGATAGATGCATACTTCGGCATGTAACTGTAACCTGATGTGATGCTTTATTTGAGATCATTTGTGTATTTGACATTTCGTCCTGTTTCAGTAGTTTCATTGAAACATGAGCACATAGATGATGCCATATGTTCGGCATGTCTTACCTGTAAGGGGGTCACAAATATAAACTCCAGATATTTCAGATTACATCGTAATTGTAGAAATGCTGAATATATCATTCACTGTTTGTTGGACTGTGTCACTTCTGCATCATCACTAAGGTAAGGTAATGTAGTAGAATTACCTTCTGGAGATAGCAATATATTGGTTCTGTGGCATCAGACAAGCTCAGCTCTGCTACATCTGCACTCTCTGGTAAAAGCTATTTCCTCTAAGATGAGTATTGCATTTAAGCCGGCTTCTGCTTCTTTATCGAATAGAACTTTGTCATGTATTGAATATGATGCATTAAATACTCTATGATATGCCCCCATTGTCTGATGAGTGCCGGACCCGCACCTACTCTGAGAGTGGAGCTGGGAAGGTGGTGGTCGGCCACCACCAAGCGCTCTCCCCATAGTAGTGAATGGGAGCTCACTGCACTTTTGAGGCCACCTACTCCCATTCATTTCTATAGGACCAACGGAAATAGCCGGGCCAAAGCTTGGCTATTTTCGGAGGCCAAATAGAAATGAATGGAGGGCGTCTGCACATGCGCAGTGCGCCCGCCACAACTTTCAGGGATTAATTCTCGGTGTAGTTTTGGGTCCCAGAGGTGGGACCCGCACCTTTCAGACAATGGGGGCATATCCTGTGTCTGAACTGGGAAAACCCCTTTAATAGGGTTTCCCCACAAAGGGCATTTATCACCTATCCTAAAGTTTGACCAACACTATCCCGAGACTCCATTCCTCCTCAATGAGTGACCAATAAAGAAGTCTGAATGGAGCGGTGAGCACACATGGGCACTGTTGCCCCATTCAGCGTTTATGGGGCTGGCGGAAGCAGCTGAGCAGTGTGTACCCCATATGTATCCTTTGGATAGGTGATACATGTCTTTTTTTTTTTTACCTTCCAAAACAGTTTTTACTTTGATGACAAAGTGATCGGCATATGTGCTTCTTGGGAGATGAGGGGTTCCTTATGTAATGCAGAGAAACTTAGCCGAGTTTTTTTCTAATATGTATAGTAAATGGTTTTTAGTTGAGTGGCAGCTCGTATTACTCTGTTTGCAGTGCAGGGATTTCCCAACAAAGGAATGTGGCATAACAGGGCCTGTAGTTGTGGAGCTGAGCTGTCAACCATACTACTTTAAGGGCGTTATCCATGATTAATGTAAAGGAAAATCAGACATCATATAGGACATGGCAACCTCTTTCTAACCAAGCTAGAACCAGCCCTGTACCTCACATGGATCCAGAGATCTCACCAATCATTGCTCCTTTTGCTTCTCTAGATTTATTTCAGGCTGGCAGCTCTGGGGCTGTCCTTTCTGCTGCAGCTCAGGGGGCGTGTCCTTTCTACAGCCCTATCTTGTAACTGTAAAAGCCTCTATCAGTAGATCTGACTGGTGTCAATTGAAGGATGGAAAGCAGCATGTGAATCCCCATCAGCGATGTTACTAAGGTGGACACCTAGAGATACATTTTATTGAATAATTCAGTGGCTATACTACATTTTCAGTTATGTACAATTACAAAAGTATTCAGATTATTGAACACTAAAGTAGTCGAGGAACAAATTATACTGTAGCAGATATGAACTGCTGAAAAATACAGAAAATAGCTAAAGCTGACTATAAAGAATTACTTGTTCACGGCTGAACTGTCAAAATTGTCATTCTGGTTTAACACAATGGCCACTCAATCTCTGCCCTGATCTGTGACCTGCCCATCTGTCATCTGGCATAACTTTCCAATGACAGTCCTCGACAATGACTGAAAAGATCCAACATGGCAGATCTATATACTGTATGTGCCTTTGGTCTGGTGTGTCTGGTTTGTGTCCCGAAAAAGCATTGTCAGTCAGCACAAAATGATAGGAATTGGCTGTCTAAGATCTATAGTGCACGGCCTATCAGAATACACTTTATAGTAGTGTACAGTATACTAAATGTGTATTAGATAATAATATATATTAGGAAATTTTTTACAAAACTGCCATGGAGTTAAATGTGGTACATTTTAATTGTTGAGAGGGACATACCTCTTAAAGGGGTTCTCCAAGAATAAATACTTTAATATTACTTTATTATAAATATATTCCCATATACCATTCATTAGTTATAATGGCTCCTTTTGTCTGGGGAGCGATCAGTAGGAGAAATAAAATAGCCACCGTCCTAGTAGTACACACAAAATCTGTCCTAATCACACAGCAGGACAAGTTACTTCAGGACACTGAGCTACACAGAGCTGTATGCAGTCTCCAATAGCACAGTCTCCTTATGAACTCCATTCTTACAGAGATTCATCTGAAGATATTATCATCTGTATTCAGGATCATAATCCCTGACAAGTAGGAGTGGAGGATGAGGCATCTCTTTAGTTCAGTGTTGTGAAGTAACTTGTCCTCCTGTCTGATTTGGACAGGTTTTGTGTGCACTAATAGGACAAAGGATTTATTTCTCCTAATGATTGCTTCCCAGACAAAACGAGCCATTATAACTAATGAGAGGTATTTTGGAATATGTTTATAATAAAGCAATATTTAAATATTTTCTTAATTCCCAGAGAACCCCTTTAATGAATTTCTGACAGTAAATGTGCCAGAAAATGAAATCTATGCCAGGTAGTCTAATTTACGACTAACATCCACCATAATCCAAACTTCTTACTCCTGGTTCCAAGACTTCTCCCAAGCTGCACCAGTTCTCTGGAACGCCCTACCCCAAGCAATTAGGTTAAATTGCAATTTACACAGTTTTAGGCGCTTCCTAAAAACACATCTTTTTAGGTTGGCCTATCACATCCAGTGATCTAACTCCTCTCCATATGTAGCCCATTTATCACCATTTTCTGAAATGTATCCTCCACCAGATTCTCCACCGCACCCAGAAACACTTCATATATCAGCTGGTGATGGCTCATTCAGCTTTATATCTGCTCTCCTACTTTTCCAAGATGGCTGGACCATTGTACAAAGCAAGCACTTTTATCTTTTGTGTCATCCCTATCTCCTCATAGATTGTAAGCTCTTGTGAGCAGGGCCCTGATTCTTCTTCTTGTAATTATTGACTTGTCTGTTGCTATGTTATTCAGTGTCGAACTGTGGTGCCTAGGGCCCACCAGTAAATTTTATTCTGGGGGCCCACTCTACAGCTATATACAAATCTTACCTGCTCACACAGCGACAGACAGCAGCATGACGTTACAAGATGATTGATTATAGGTGTCCCTGCACTGACTTTGAGATGGCAGGTCCCTGGGGAAAGAGGATGCTAGCTGGTCTGCCTTCTATACCTAGAATTTATCTCAAGCACCTAATCCATCTATAATGATGAACTGAGTATTTTCTGTCAGCATAGGCTGGTTGAGGTGCTGTATACTGCCCTCAGTCTACTGTATCATGTGCTACTTGAGCAAGGAGTGGAGGCCTAGGGGCCCACCTTGCTCAGGGGCCCACCGGTGGATTCACCTGTTTCCCTGTGGGACATTCTGAGCCTGATGCTATTTATGAATGTTTGCACATGAACTCCTGAACTGTAAAGAGCTGTGAAATATGTTGGCGCTACATAAATAAAGATTATTTATGTATATGTTACTTCTGAATGCCAAAAGCAGCATTTCCTCAATTCTCCCATAGTGTTTATCTATCTATCCATCTATCTATGTATCTATCCATCTATCTATCTCTCTCTCTCTCTCTATACATATATATATATATATATATATATATATATATATATTGTGGGGTTTCGCTCTGGTAGAAAGGGTAAGTGGGCGCAGTACAGAGGCAAAATACAAGTTCTTAACTCAAAACGTCAGTGTTTATTCACACTTGAGGCAATTGCACAAAACAGCACGTAACTTTGCAGTCTTGGTGTTAATTCACACACAATGGAAAGTTCATATAACACAAGTCACCTTGCTGACAGTTATGCCTCCAGCCACAGCAGGCTTTAGGGGGCCTGTTACCCCAGCTCTCAGCCCTCCAGCACGGCACAAAGCCTCAGATCCCTAAAACAGAGACATCTCTGCTGAATCCAGCTGCCTATTTAAGGACAGCCAGGTGCTGCCAAAACCCGGCCTGGACCGTGAGGAGTAGTCACCCACCCAGCACTTTGACTACTCCCAGTAAGAGCCGTCCCGGATCAGCTATTTCCAGCCATACTAGCTAGCAAGGTGTCAAACAGCAACTGCTGCTGACACAGAAAACTGGCTCTTACTCCATCGAGGCCAGGAACCTTGGTGACACATATCTATCATCTACGGTGATTCCTTGTACCTTCATACAATATATACTGCATATAAAGCTTACTCTATTTTCTTTCTCTCTTAACAAAGAAGTGTTATTACGTGTCCAGGAATGGTGCCCCTTGCAGGTACATTTGGGTTATTTAGGAAAATTGAATGTATAAACACTTTAAATATCCTTACACGAAAATTACCCTGTGTTCAAACCTCACAAAATGCTCTTAAGCACAGCCCTAGCTTTCTCTCCTTACAAATGAACACTCTTTTTGTTTCCTGCAGCGGTGCTGCTTTTTTGGCTGAATAATACCCTCCTTTAAATGATACATTTTTATGCTTGTGGTTCTGACCAAAATTATAGTGACTCCCCATCTTGGAATCAGATCTGGAGTTTTTTTTTTCCCTGCTCTCTTGTGTTTCTCTTTAAACCCTCCTGTAAATATCGCCCAAGCCTTTAATTAAAGAGAGACCTTTTTAATCCTCGGGTCTTCAAGTTCCAATTAAATGGTGCCACTTAAGTGTGAGGTCTTTACGGAATTTGTACTATAGGCTTAATAATTAATAAGCGAGAGTAATTGTAACAACCCTTACTGGTAATGACAGGGTCCTGAGGAGACCACAAATATTTTTTTGTGCAGTTTGGTTTTTATATACTGCAAGCTCTCGCCCCATCAACACCTTTTTAACTGTTTGTGCAAATGGACTGCTTCCTGTTACCACTACACAAGGGTGTATAGGGTGGAATTGGCACTGGTAGGGTTAACATATAGATTAAAACTGATGACATTGTGGAACTGGAAGAATGCTAACTTCACTACTACTCAATTATTTCAATAGATCCCTAAGTATGGGCCTCCTGCATTTCTGTGTTGTTAGTGCAACTACTGGATTGTTGACATTTGATTAGAGGAACATTGTCCCCAAACAGTCCTTTAATGTATATGATTGTTTATCTCTATTACTAAGTGTGTATGGTATATATCATAAGGCAAACTCGGGTGACATTGAGTGTGCAGTAGTGCAGAACTGGTGAACAGGGGGATATACTGTCATTCACTTGATTATAGAATACATTAGGCTAAAAACAAAATCCCGTGCCCTAGAGATGAATAATGTCAATTATTACAGCCATAGACAGGTGTCATGGTCTCCTGGGACCATAATAATACTAAGGCAGACAGAAGGGACATAGATCTGAAATGCTTGCAAATGTTATGTACAAAAATACGCCTAATCAACCATCTTCTTTTACAGGAATCATTAAAATTGGACGCTGGAACCCACTGCCTCTCAGTTATGTTACAGATGCTCCAGATGTGACAGTCTCTGACATGCTACAAGACGTCTACCATGTGGTCACATTGAAGATTCAGTTACAGAGGTGAGTAAAGTGCATTTTAGGATAGTTTTATGTAGCATAATGTTAGGCAAAAATCACAGTATTTGGCACCATCAGCAGAATATCTAGGTCATTATGGCAACCTGCATGGGCAATGGTCAGCTCAGTATGGATACTATAATGGACTGACAGCCTCCATTTAGATTTGTCGCAGTTAGGGTCCGCAATATACAGGCACTGGCAGTGTATAATCCTGTACCACGGATGCGGACCAATTGAGTTGAATAGTTTTACATTCCCCAAGATACAGCACAATGTGGAGCGGAGGCATGGATCCGAAGCCCACAAAATAACTATGAAGCTTAACTGTGGGCTTTTGGGTCCGTGCCTCCGTGCTTCCTATGTTTTGCCAAATATTGAGGATTGCAGACACATTAAAGTCAATGGGGTCGCACCACTATGTGGGATTCACACAGCTGGTGCGGCACCGGCACGGACGGCCTATGGTCGTGTGAATGAAACCTAAACGACAGATTTTTGTGTTATATGGTATTGTGCTGTATTTTGTTGTCTCATTTTTGTTTTTTCTTCCTGCTCTTAGTTGTTCAAAACTTGAGGACCTGCCGGCAGAGCAGTGGAACCATGCCACTGTCCGCAATGCCTTACGAATGCTGCTAAAGGAGATGAATCAGAGCACCCTTGCCAAAGAATGCCCCCTTTCTCAGGTCAGTTGGTCTATATCCAAATAAATGTTCCTAATGCATCCGTTATCTTATAATGAGAACCAAAGAGACTGGCATCAATCATTCTTCATAGCCTTCTATGAACATCCATAGATGTATGGACATAGTTATATGGTGCTGGCTGTCACTGGATAGAGCAAACAATATGGGCAGTTGTGCACACAAAGGCTTAATCAATGGTGGAGTCTTAGGCTACATTCCCATCTCCGGCACGTAAATCCGGCAGTCTGTACCAGCAGAGAAACAGACTACCAGAGTTACCATGTCAGCATAGCTGGACACCGCCGGGCACCATTGACTATAATGGGATCTGATTGGTTGCCAGCTTTCTGACAGACAATACTGCTGCATGCAGAAAGTGGGCAATTGTGCCGGAAACCCACCAGATCCCCACTGAATTCTAGTGTAGTCAATTGGGATCCAGTAGTGTGCAGCTATGCCAGATACAGTAAGTCCAGTAGTCTTTTCCTGTGCCAGAACGGTGTACAGGATTTACGTGCCGGAGATATAAACGTTCCATTTTATTGGCTTGGACATGGGCTAGATGGGTTTAAGTGGAGGACTGTGACTCTGCAACCTAAAGGTTAGCACCCTACATATCACCAGGTATGTATTTCTGTCCATACACTGTTGTTAGGTTCCAAAGGCATAGTCAGGGGCGTAGCTAAAGGCTCATGGGCACTGGTGCAAGAGTTCAGCTTGGGCCCCCTTCCCTCAGTGCTTTGTGGCCTTCCTGCTGCCTGAGGGTAGAATTGAAATGGCAACTCTCCCAATGCCAAATTCTTGACCTAAGGCTTCTTTCACACTGGCGTCATGGATTTGGGCCGGATAGGATGCAGGTGCGTCGAGGGGAAAATGCGCGAGTGCAAAACATTTTAATGCGTTTTGCATGCGTGTGAGAAAAATCGGCATGTTTGGTACCCAAACCCGAACCCAGACTTCTTCACAGAAGTGCAGGTTTGGGTTAGGTGTTGTGTAGATTTTATTATTTTCCCTTATAACTTGGTTATAAGGGATAATAATAACATTCTTAATACAAAATTCTTAGTAAAATAGGGCTGTAGGGGTTAAAAAAAAATATATAATTTAATTAACCTCATCCACTTGTTCGCGAAGCCCGGCTTCTCTTCTGTCTTCTTCTTTGCTGTCCAGGAGGAAAAGGACCTGTGGTGACGCCACTGCGCTCATCACATGGTCCGTCACATGATCCATCACCATGGTGGTGGATAATGTCATGGACCATGTGATGAGCGCAGTGACGTCACCACAGGTTCTTTTACTCAAAGAAGAAAAAAGTAGAGAAGCCGTGCTGCACGAACAAGTGGATGAGGTGAGTTAAATTATTATTATTTTTTTTAACCCCTCCAGCCCTATTTTAATAAGCATTCTGTATTAAGAATGTTATTGTTTTCCCTTATAACCATGTAGTTTGCATCCGTTTTTGTTTCCTATGACCTTCTGTCATTTGGGCATGCCTGTACTTCTAGTTCACCAGCAACCAGTTCAGATGCAAGTTTCACCTTCAAAACAGAGACTTCTTTTCCACGGCCTTTGTATTGACATCCCCTGTGCACTTCTCACATGGCAAATTCATTTTGTAAATCCACTTAAAAAGTAAATACCCTGCCATATGTGTGAAATGTTATTATGTGTCCCAATAGGTTAATATGTTATTGTCAGCTGCAGGTTGGAAAGCTGCCTCCCAGGAGTTAGGGCTTCAGGGAAAAAGCCACTTGTTTATTAACCCAGTCCTGCTGCTAAAGAGACCTGAAGAAGACTACCAATTGCAGGTTAACCCTCTCCTGGGAAAACAAACCTAGCATTTAATCTCAGCCATTGTTTTCTTTTAAAAATATTTTAATATGACATTGACAAATGAGGCATATTCAGGCAGGAGCAGCGGAGATTGTAGGGCTCGGTTTTCTTCACATTTGAATATTAAATTTTGTGTTTGCAAATTTGTGTGTGGCATCTTCACTCCGTATACCAAATAAATGAAGTAATATAAAATAAATGAAATAAATGCCTGCAGACAGCTCATGTAGACAACTGCTAAGGGCTGGGTTACAGCTTCGTACAACCTCCCTGTACAGGCTATGGCCACAGAAATGGATGGGGCGTTACTCGGCACTGCCATGCCTCCAATTTCATAGGAAGATATATACACATTTTTCCGTCAGATTGCATTTAAATCCAACAGAAAAAACATGGTGGCATTCTACATCAGATATTGTAGAGGTATTCTCCATATTGCTTCTACAGAAAGAAGAATAACCCCACACGGAACACTCCATGGACGGCTTTTCATAGGCCACACTTCATAAGAAATGTGCCAAATGTATTAAAAGATACTCTGAATGAATGCTGGTGTAGATTTGCGCTATAATTTACACCAGTTTGGGTGTAAATTATAGTAAATTCGTTAGGCCATGGGCCATGCCCTATCCTGCGAAGCTCCACCTACTTTTTTGAAAAAGAGCAAGAGTGACATAAAAAAGTCGCAATTATTTTTTTTTGTAAAATGCCACTAAGACACAATTTGTGACTTTTACATGTCAGAAAACTGGCATACAGGCCCTGATAAATCCCCCCCAAAGTCTCTATGACTCTGTAATATACAGCCATACAACCTCCTACATATGATTCTGCTATGTCTATAAGGCTTAATTTGACAACTGTTGCCCACTATTAGTCTAAAAATGCTGTTTAAACATGATTTTGGGGTCTGATTTGACTCATTGATTTGAGAGAACAAATATCATACTACAATAAAAAATTCTAAGAGCCAAGAAAACCAAGAACACGATCGGGCTCTGTTCATACATTGCAGTTGTCTCACAGTTTTTGCCACAACTTTCAAACATTGTGGCAATATGACCACAATGTGTGAGCACAGCCTTTTTAAAGACTTTCACACGAACGTAAGGGCTCCGTGCCCGTGCTGCGGGCCACATACAGCGGTACCGCAATACACGGGTCACCAGCCGTGTGCATTCCGCATTACTTTAATGGGTCTGCAAATCCGGAGAGGCGATGCAGTGCGGTGCGGAACGGAACCACGGAACGGACTGAAGCACTATGGAGTGCTTTCTGTGGTGTTCCGTTCCATGTTTCCGTTCCGCAAAAAAATAGAACTTGTTCTATCTTTTTGCGGAACGGACGGATCGTGGACCCCATTCAAGTGAATGGGTCTGCGATCCGCATGTGTCAATTTGCGGTCCACAGCACGGGCATGGAGCCCTTACATTCATGTGCAAGAGGCCTAACTCAATCCACAACACAATGGCCAGTGGTGTATCTTGGTTTTGTGCTGCCCTAGGCGAGACTAAACTCGGGCACCCCCTAATATAAATTTGACACACCCCGTCCTGTCAAGGCCAAACCCCTTCCTCTTTAAACTCCACCCCTAATTCACCCCCCTCTAACCACCCAACGGGTCCCAACCCCCTTACCCCATAAAACAACTAAGTAATAGATTTTTTGTGAATTACTGTTTAAGTACTTACAGTTTCTGAAGACAGCAGGCTCAGGGATCAGTGCATTGGTGGCAGGGGCCTGGCCTCAGTGTTCACGGTGACCGTGTGCAGGATCCGTTCTGCACTTGGAGGAGATAAGGCTCACCCTAGCTTTGCCGGCCCGTGACTCCACCTCCATGTGACGTTACGACGGCAACGCGCGGACGCAAAAGGCAGGGGAGGTCGGGAGGAAGTCAGGAGGAGGAGGAAGTAAGTCTTTCAACTCCTTCACTATGCAGCGCCGGAGATGCCGCTTGCATAGTAAAGGATCGGATCGGACAAGGGGCAAAATTTTTTTTTTGCATATTGTGTAACTATCACTAAGCAAACAAGGCATTTGTTTGCCTCGTGATAGATACACCCCTGACAATGGCTACTCAGAAACACCTGATCAGAGGGTGTGTGGGGTGTCAGTCCCAGGACAATCAGATGTTGATGGCCTATTCTAAGAATTGGCCAGCTACAATAAAGGAGTGGACAACCTTTCTAACCTGAATATACATTATACTGAACTTATCTTCCGATGGCCCATAAACACGAACGCTCGGCTAGTATGTCTTCTAAACGAGGAGAGTAAGCCACTGCTAGACACTTCTGGCGGCAGCTGAGGCCCCAAAAATCTCAGGTATGTTGAAATCCACCAGCCTGATCCTTCTCTACCCAACATCTGGCTTCAAGGGAAAGTCAAAAGAGAGCGTTAATATTCTATAAATCTACATTATATTCATTACTTTTAGGCCTCTTTTTCTCAATTGTATTTGCAATCTGTATATGTGGTGTATTTTATGTACCAGAATCAACTGGAAATGTTGATAAATAGGGCAATTCACATTGTCGCAGAAAATCCATCAGTATTTGAAGTCCACAGCATGTCTTACTTTTGTGAGTATTTGCTTTTAAGTAATACTGATGACAACCTGGATGGCATATAATTCAGAATCCGTGCATATTCCGGAGCCGGAACAGAATTCCATGCTCTCGTATGTCCGTGGTGTTTCTGTCCGTGCCTCCGCGCCGCAGAAAATAAATAAAAAACTTGTTCTATTTTTTTAAGGTGTGGATAGATCATGGACCCTTTTAAGTTGAATGAGTCTGGATCCACTGCGGCTGCTGCAAATTGTGGTCCCCAATGCACGGATCGGCCGCACAACGGCTGTGTGCTTGAGGCCTTAGGGAAGAGCTTAGTTGTCACATGACTATGTAAACCTACCAGTTCATGCCTTGTTTTAGTAACAGCAACAGGATATAATGATAACAACAAATAATATAATATATAATATAAATTATATAATAATAATAATACTAATAATAATAATAATAATAAACAATTTACTAAAAATATCAAAAAATGAAGCAAGGCGTGGGCATGCAGTGTTTTTGGTTATCTGAGCAGCACTACATTGTTATTTCGCTGTTCCAGTCATTCGCTATGAAATGTTCAGAAGCAGTATTTATATTTCTAGCAATATGACTGTAAATCCTTGAGTGCTGCAAGGTGACCTCTACACAGGCTGCTCCAGCTTCTCCCTTGTGAGTTCAGCTTTCGACATCTGCTGAGTGGAGCCTGTAGCTGTGACTGCGACAAACTCCACTTAACGGGACTAAAGAATACTCACAGCTTGTAACATAGTTAGGCTTAGTTCACACGAACGTGTGTGATCTGTGGCCGTATTGCGGCCCGCAAATCGCGGCCCGCAATACACGGCCACAGTTCCGTGTGCATTCCGCATCACGGATGCGGACCCATTCACTTCAATGGGTCCGCAAATCCGGAATCGCGGAACGTCCGCACAAGACGGGACCCCTCGGAAGCACTACGGAGTGCTTCCGTGGGGTTACGTCCCGTACCTCCGTTACGCAAAAAGATAGAACATGTCCTATCTTTTAGCGGAAGGGGCGGATCGCGGACCCATGAAAGTGAAAGGGTCCGCGATCCGATGCGGCTGACCTACTGCCGGCGATCGTGCATTGCGGCCCGCTATTTGCGGCCTTACCCACAACTGTTCTCACACATGCACAGGGCCAAGCCATGAACGGGCTCGGTATCTTCTCCTTTTGCCACATCATTGCCAGTTGCGGAAAGTCGATAATGGTAGATGCTCACACTGGATCCATCTGTTTTATCTAATATAGCAGACGAAATGTGAAAGGGGTTCTCCACTCTCTCTACTTATTAGAAGGGTCCCCTGACGATAAGCTGATCACAGTGGCCCACATTTAATAATGTGAATGCACCTATTTTTTCACGTAAACTGTGCCAAAATGTGGAACAATGTAACACATTTAGGATTAGAGCAGGCATACTCAACCTGCGGCCCTCCAGCTGTTGAAAAACTACAACTCCCAGCATTCCCAGACAGTCTACAGCTATCATCCTGCAGCAGGGCCTGGTGGGAGTTGTAGTTTTCCAACAGCTGGAGGGCCACAGGTTGCGCATCCCTGGTTTGTGCTGCCCGTTGCCTTATTGCGGACAGCATTTGCGGTTCTGCAATACACGGGCGCCGTTCCATGGGCATTCCGCATCACGGATGCAGACCTATTCACTTCAATGGGTCCGCAAATCCGGAGATGCGAAATGGTGCGGAACGGAAGCACGGAACGGAACCCTACGGAAGCACTACGGCGTGCTTCCGTGGTGTTTCGTCCCATACTTCCGTTCCGCAAAAAGATAGAACATGTCCTATCTTTTTGCGGAACGGCCGGATCGCGAACCCATTAAAGTGAATGGGTCCGCGATCCGCTGCGGCTGGCCTACGGTCGGTGTTCGTGCATTGTGGGCCGCAATTTGCAGGCCGCAGCACAGCCACGGGGCGCACACATTCGTGTGCAGGAGGCCTTAGAGAAATTATCTGTCCTAACAAGGGTGTGGCCTAATGTAAAAGAGCATGGCTTCATGGGAAAGGATGTAGCACATTGGGGGACATTTCGTGCCAAAACTGTATCTCAATTCTCATGTAAAATTACTTAGGGCCCATGCACACAAACGTGTGTCGGTCGTTCCATGCATTGGGGGCCATAATTTGCGGTCCCCAATGCATGGGCACTATCCATGCGGTTGCCGTAGACAGATTCTACCCATTCAACATGTTCTATTGGATTGCGGACACAACGGCCATGTGCATGAGCCCTTAAACTAAGCCAACCACTACTTGTCATAGAGTCAGAGAAAAGTGTCTGTCCCTGCACCACATTTATCATCCAGCCTGAGCCCCTGTGATAAATCTGGAGGCGGTTTAGACGGCCGGTCTAAGTTTACACCATCTATAGGATTAGTAAATCTGACCCAGGGTGTCTCCCTGTTGATTCCCCCAGGGAGCAGCTTTTAAGGCCTCATGCACACGACCGTTGTGTGCATCCGTGGCCGTTGTGCCGTTTTCCGTTTTTTTTCGCGGACCCATTGACTTTCAATGGGTCCGTGGAAAAATCGGAAAATGCACCGTTTTGCAGCCGAGGCCGTGATCCGTGTATCCTGTCCGTCAAAAAAATATGACCTGTCCTATTTTTTTGACGGACAACGGTTCACGGACCCATTCAAGTCAATGGGTCCGTGAAAGAACACGGATGCACACAAGATTGGCATCCGTGTCCGTGATCCGTGGCCGTAGGTTGCTTTCATACAGACGGATCCGAAGATCCGTCTGCATAAAAGCTTTTTCTGATCTAAGTTTTCACTTCGTGAAAACTCATTTCCGACAGTATATTCTAACACAGAAGCGTTCCCATGGTAATGGGGACGCTTCTAGTTAGAATACACTGCAAACTTTGTACAAGACTGCCCCCTGCTGCCTGGCACCACCCGATCTCTTACAGGGGGATATGATAGCACAATTAACCCCTTCAGGTGCGGCACCTAAAGGGGTTAATTGTACTATCATATTCCCCTGTAAGAGATCAGGGCTGCCAGGGGGCAGACCCCCCCCCCCTCCCCAGTTTGAATATCGTTGGTGGCACAGTGTGCGCCCACCATCGGCCCCCCTCTCTCTATAGTAGTAACAACCATTGGTGGCAGTGTGCGGCCTCCCATTCCCCCCCCCCCCCATGACTTGGAAGCGCCATCGCAGATTCCAATGATGGCCACCATGCTAGAACCTGACAGACCCCATTATAAGTTAGCAGGGTTCGCCTGTGTCATATGGCGGGTCTGGCACTCTGGCATCGTCAGCCCTCTGTTCTTATCATGGCAATAACGTTATAACCACTGGGGCACATTTTTCAAGCTCCCCCCCCCCCCCCCATCATTGGTGGCAGCGGAGTTCCGATCGGAGTCCCAGTTTAATCGCTGGGGCTCCGATCGGTAACCATGGCAACCAGGAAGCTACTGCAGCCCTGGTTGCCATGGTTACTTAGCAATAGTACAACAGTAGAAGATTCATACTTACCTGCTTGCTGCTGCGATGTCTGTGACCGGCCGGGAGCTCCTCCTACTGGTAAGTGACAGTCCTTTAGCAATGCGCCACACAGACCTTTCACTTACCAGTAGGTGGAGCTCCCGGCCGGTCACAGACATCGCAGCAGCAAGCAGGTAAGTATGAATCTTCTACTGTTGTACTATTGCTAAGTAACCATGGCAACCAGGGCTGCAGTAGCTTCCTGGTTGCCATGGTTACCGATCGGAGCCCCAGCGATTAAACTGGGACTCCGATCGGAACTCCGCTGCCACCAATGATGGGGGGGGGGAGCTTGATAAATGTGCCCCAGTGGTTATAACGTTATTGCCATGATAAGAACAGAGGGCTGACGATGCCAGAGTGCCAGACCCGCCATATGACACAGGCGAACCCTGCTAACTTATAATGGGGTCTGTCAGGTTCTAGCATGGTGGCCATCATTGGAATCTGCGATGGCGCTTCCAAGTCATGGGGGGGGGGGTGGAATGGGAGGCCGCACACTGCCACCAATGGTTGTTACTACTATAGAGAGAGGGGGGGGGGCGATGGTGGGCGCACACTGTGCCACCAACGATATTCAAACTGGGGAGGGGGGGGGGTCTGCCCCCTGCTGCCTGGCAGCCCTGATCTCTTACAGGGGGATATGATAGTACAATTAACCCCTTCAGGTGCGGCACCTGAGGAGTTAATTGTGCTGATCACGGCCCCCTGTAAGAGATCGGGTGCTGCCAGGCAGCAGGGGGCAGTCATGTACACAGTTTTTCAGTATATTCTAACCTGAAGCGTCCCCATCACCATGGGAACGCCTCTGTGTTAGAATATACTGTCGGAAATGAGTTTCACGATGTAGCTCATATCCGACAGTATATTCTAACGTAGAGGCGTTCCCATGGTGATGGGGACGCTTCAAGTTATGTTCGGGTGTCCGCCTGGCCTTGCGGAGGCAAGCGGATCCGTCCAGACTTATAATGTAAGTCAATGGGGACGGATCCGTTTGAAGATGACACACTGTGGCTCAATTTTCAAACGGATCCGTCCCCCATTGACTTTCAATGTAAAGTCTGGACGGATCCGTCTGAGGCTATTTTAGAAATGTTTTAACAATATAATGCAGACGGATCCGCTCTGAACGGAGCCACCGTCTGCATTATGAACACAAGTGTGAAAGTAAAGGGACTCCTGACTTTACATTGAAAGTCAATGGGGACGGATCCGTTTGCAATTGCTCCATATTGTGTCAACGTCAAACGGATCCGTCCCCATTGACTTGCATTGTAATTCAGGACGGATCCGTTTGGCTCCGCACGGCCAGGCGGACGCCAAAACGACTTTTTTTTCATGTCCGTGGATCCTCCAAAAATCAAGGAAGACCCACGGACGAAAAAACGGTCACGGATCACGGACCCACGGACCCCGTTTTTGCGGACCGTGTAAAAAAACGTTCGTGTGCAGGAGGCCTAACTGTGATGAAACCTAATAGTAAGCGTTCAATTTTCCCTTAAGCAGAGAAAAGTGTAATTTTAATGATCACAAGTTAGGGCTCATTCACAGGACCTTATGAATGGATCCACATCCGTTCCAGAATTTTGCAGACCACGTGGTTGTGTGAATACGCCCTTAGGCCCCCTGCACGCGATCAGGATTGCGTGCGGATTTTCCGCGCGGATTTGCATGCGGAAAATCCGCACCGTAGGTCATGTACATTGTATTCTATGAGAATTTGAAATTCTCAATGCACACTATGCAGATTTTTTTCCACGCGGATTTTGACCTGCGGTGCGGATTTTAAAATCTGCGACATGTCAATAAATTTTTTTTTTCCTGTCCGGATTTTCTTAATTCACTTGAAAAAATCCGCACGCAAATCCGCATGCAAATCCGCACCAATTAATGCGGATTGACCGCACAGATTTGCCTGTGAACACCTGCGGATTTCAGTGCGGATTCTCCGCACATGAATCCTGAACGTGTGCATGTAGCCTTAGGCCCCTTTCACACGGACGAGTTTTCCGTGCGGGTGCGATGCGTGCGGTGAACGTATTGCACCCACACTGAATCCCGACCCATTCATTTCTATGGGGCTGTGCACATGAGCGGTGATTTTCATGCATCACTTGTGCGTTGAGTGAAAATCGCAGCATGCTCTATATTGTCCGATTTTCACGCGACACAGGCCCCATAGAAGTGAATGGGAAGCGTGAAAATCGCATAGCATCCGCAAGCAAGTACGGATGCGGTGCAATTTTCACGCACGGTTGCTAGGAGACGATCGGGATGGAGACCCGATCATTATTATTTTCCCTTATAACATGGTTATAAGGGAAAATAATAGCATTCTGAATACAGAATGCATAGTAAAACAGCGCTAGAGGGGTTAAAAAAATAAATAAAAAAAATTAACTCACCTTAGTCCACTTGATCGCGAAGCACGGCATCTCCTTGTGTCTCCGCTGCTGATGAACAGGACCTGGGGTGAGCTGCTGCATTAAATACCGGTTAAGGACCTGTGATGACGTCACTCCGGTCATCACATGGTCTTTTACCATGGTGAATCACCCCAGGTCCTGTTCATCAGCAGCGGAGACACAAGGAGATGCCGGCTTCGCGATCAAGTGGACTAAGGTGAGTTAAATTATTTTTTTAACCCCTCTAGCGCTGGTTTACTATGCGTTCTGTATTCAGAATGCTATTATTTTCCCTTATAACCATGTTATAAGGGAAAATAATACAATCTTCAGAACATCAATCCTAAGCCCGAACTTCTGTGAAGAAGTTCGGGTTTGGGTACCAAACATGCGCAATTTTCACGCGAGTGCAACGCATGACAATGTTTTGCACTTGTGCGGAAAAATCGCGCATTTTCCCGCAACGCACCCGCCTCTTATTCGGGCAAAAAAACTGACGCCCGTGTGAAAGAGGCCTTATACTGAATCTTTAGGCCTCATGCACACGACCGTTGTTGTGTTCCGTTCCGCAAAATGGGGTTCCGTTGTTCTGTGATCCGTTTCTGCTTTTGTTTCCGTGTGTCTTCCTTTATTTTTGGAGGATCACCAGACATGAAGGAAAGTAAAAAAAAGTCTAAGTCAAGTTTGCCATGCAAATGATAGGAAAAAAACGTACACGGACGCGGATGACAATCTTGTGTGCCTCTGCGTTTTTTCACAGACCCATTGACTTGAATGGGTCCGCGAACCTTTTCCGTGAAAAAAATAGGACCGGTTATATTTTTTTGACGCACTCGAACCACGGATCACGGATGCGGATGACAAACGGTGCATTAGCCGAGTTTTCAACGGACCCATTGAAAGTCAATAGGTCCGCAGAAAATCATGAAAAACGGAACAACGGACACGGAATGAAACAACGGTCGTAGACAGATTCTTAGGCATGAGGCCTTACTCTCAAAACTATATATAAACTTGCTCAGCTCCTCCTGCTCTATAATATGCTGCCTGCAGATTGGACTGCAATTTTATTGTGCATTTAATAAAATTATATGGGCACAAGTCTACATTTATAGGATAATTCCTACCATTATATTTCAAGATCGTGGCTAGGAACAATACAGAGAGCAGCGCACATAGGTGGGACCGCTAGGAAGATAATGGCTGCAACTTGCAGGTATCCTTTACTACATATTTACATTGTTTTCACATTTTGTCTTTACCCGGTCAGGAATATTGTAATCCTACAGCTGCCCATTTACAAGATTAAGACTTTAGGTCCGCAGGTCCACAAAACTCGGATCCACAAAAAAAACTATGACATCCGTTAGACGTCCATGTTACATACGCATTTTTTGCATATCTATTTTAAGAATGCCTGTCCTTGTCTGCAAAACGGACAAGAATAGGCCATGTTGGACATACGCATGTGGCCCCATTGAAATGAATTGTTCCGCATACGGGCAGCAAAAAATGGAACGGACACAGACAAAATACGTTCAAGTGCATGAGCCCTAAGAGTCCAGTGGGCGGTCCTATTTATTTGACAGCTATCTCAATATGAAGTCATACAGGGAAGACTGTTAGGCTAGGTCTACACGACGACATTTGTCGCGCTACAAAAAGTCGCGCAACAGTTGTCGCGCGACATTTTGTTGCATCAATGTCGCGCGACATTTTGTTGCATCAATGTCGCGCGACAATTTTTATAATGGCAGTCTATGGTGTCGCACTGCAACATGCGACATGTTGCGACTGCGACGCGACAGTCGCAGAAAAATCCATCTTGAATGGATTTTCTGCGACTGTCGCGTCACAGTCGCAGCATGTCGCATGTTGCAGTGCGACACCATAGACTTCCATTATAAAAATTGTCGCGCGACATTGGTGCAACAAAATGTCGCACGACAAATGTCGTCGTGTAGACCTAGCCTTAATAACTGAGGAGGACCATCCACTGGACATAAAGAATGGAATGAGAACAGACATTTAAATGAATAAAATACAACTTAGGTTACTTTCACACTAGCGTGAAAGTTTTCCGGTATTGAGTTCTTTCATAGGGTCTCAATACTGGAAAAAAAAAAACGCTTCAGTTTTGTCCCCATTCATCGTCAATGAGGAGAAAACTGAACTGAACAGAACGGAACGCTCCAAAATGCATTCCGTTCCGTTTAGTTGCGTTCCCAGACTGGAGAGCAAACCGCAGCATGTTATATTTTCTTTCCATCCTGGGGATGTGGAGCAAAAAAGATCCATCATGACCCAATGCAAGTCAATGGGGACGGATCCGTTTTCTTTGGCATAATCTGGCACAATAGAAAACGGATCCGTCCCCTATTGACTTTCAATGGAGTTAATAATGACGGATCCGTTTTAGCAATGTTAAAAATATGTTAAAGATAATACAACCGGATCGGTTCATAACGGATGCAGATGGTTGTATTATCAGTAACGGAAGCGTTTTTGCTGAACCCTGCCGGATCCAGCATAAAACGCTGGTGTGAAAGTAGCCTTACACAACCTTTCTCCACAAAACTAAACATCAATCTGCTCAGCTCGTCCGGCTCTATAACATGCCGCCACTGAATTTCTATTATGACAGTTTCTCTTTAGGGTGTTATTTATTTTACATGCATTTATGTTTTCTAGCGTGCAGTGCATTGTTTTTCTGGATCCGCAGGCCTCTGAAATAACGATTGCATTTTCAGCCCCAATTCTACATATAAAGTACATTACACTAGCGAGTGACAGGTTCCCTTTAAGTTCATCAATATCAATTTACCTGGTAATAGAAAAAATCATGTCAAATATTTAAATATATGACTGTATTAGTGTCCTCATGCGTCATCCTATCTTTCAAAGATCTGTTCACATAGGTCTTTCCTTCATATCCACTTGCAGTCATTTGGATTTCTGCATTTTCACAGTTCTGACTTATTTGGCACTTTCTGATTAAATTCTTCTGAAGTATTATTTGTGTGAAATACTTAAACACTGGGATTTTAAGAATCTTATGTGCCTGGTCTTTGCCCATAGCCTCCAATCAGATTCCTCCTTTCATTTTTGACAGCTCCTTTGGAAAATGAAAGGAGGAATCTGATTGTTTGCTATGGGCAACTAAGACAGTTCTACTTTATGATAAGCGACAGTTCTACTTTTTGATAAGCGACCCCCTTATTGTATATTGTTACAATCATGTCCTCTTAGGGCATACATCTAGACATGGCTGCTCTTGTCTATAACAGCCAATCACAAGGATATAGAAAATGGACCAGTGCCATAAAAGAGGCTGCCCTGATGAGACAACCCTATTCATTTACACATTAGTTTAATTTAATTATGTTAATTAAGCTTGTATTCACTTTAAGTTGCCAAAATCCTACCAGAACATGGAATACTTGAATGAATGTTGTTTTCCAACTTCTCTTTCCATCCTACATGCTCTACTTACACCATAAACTAGAACATGCCAGAATATAGTGGCCCCAGTGTTCTGTAATGGGTGGAGTCGATAGGGTTAAAAGCATTCTCCGCTCAGTGAATTTCAGCACAGGTGTTAATGACACGTTCCTATAACTGATATTAATTCTCCTTATTAGTCTAAGCGTTGTACTTGGGGTAGCAGCACGTACGTTCCCAGGCTCTTGGCTGTGTGGTCTTGCTGCAGTTGGAAGCAGAACTGAAACATCTGAGAAGCATTAATGGGATTATTCATGGCAGGCCATCTAATCTTACCTTTTAGGTTCTGCTTCCTAAATCATCATTGTTCTCGGCCATTGTGTCTAATGTGTGTGTCCTTCCATATGTCATCTCTAATGATTTGGGACCCCAGAAAAGGGGGAATTTAAAGTGACACAAATATCATGAAAGCAAAGGTTTTTTTTATTGAGGATTTACTCGCAAAAGCAGCTCTTGTAAACCCAAAGTGTTAGTAGGATTATCTGTCCCCATGGAGTTTTAGAAAAACCTTCCTTTCAGAATGAAGAGAGATTAACTGTGTATATAATGTATGTTAATAGATTTTCTATTACTATACAGTCCGTGTATCATAGCAGACAGTCTCAGTCTATAAGGAACACTCCGAGAGACAGGCACTTTGGCCAATAAAATAAAAATAAAAAAACTTTATTATTAGCCAGTCTGCCCCTAAGAAATTAGACACTCGTCATGGTCATCTGAGGACATGATATGTTCCTGTCAGTCAAAGACAATATAACTACCATATTTAAACGAACAGACAAAAAAAACATAACATTTGATAAATGTATTATCGCCCCGAATCTGATATGGCAGTGGGTGTAGATCCACTGTGTTAACCAACAGATTTGGCTTTGGGCTACTCCTAAGGGCATTATCCTGGAAGTCCCCTGGTTTTCACCTTTAACACCTAGACAGGGATCTTCACTTCATTGCAAGGAAGCCACCAGGCTGCTACCTCCTGGAGGAGTTTCTGTATGATGAACAGCTGACCCATGGGGGGCATAGACACAGGTGCAGGGAAGCAAGGGGTCAGGCAAAATTGTAGTCAGTAGAGGTCATGATAGACAGAGTACGTGTTAAATGGTACACTGTCTGAGGTCAGGGCAGGCATCGAAGTTATATACAGAGAGGTGTTCAGGCACAGGTAGGAAGTCAGGCATGAGACAAAGGGTCAAAATCCAGGAGTCAGGCAGAAAGTTAGTACATGGGCAGGCAACAGAACAGCACACATTTGCAGGATAGTAGCAAGCTAGGAAACCTATTGCTCAGGCACTCTCCCACAAGGGAAAGTGCCTTAAGTACCCCAAGGCAGCCAACCATACGCAGCAGCAGATTAGGTTCTGCGCTGGTACTTTAAGAGCCTGAAGGAATAGGAGGAGGCGCCTTGATGGCAAGCTCGCCACTGTCTGCATGGAGGGACAGAGCAACTCCTTTGGCTGGACCCACTGGGAATGGTAGAGCAGAAGGCAGGTATGTGCTGCCTGGATGGAGAAACCAGGAAAAGGTAAACAGAGTAGCAGTGCCCTGTACAGATCTAGGGAACCTCAGTAAAAAATGCCTTTGGGGAATCTTGTTAACTTCACTCCCCTATTTTGTAGTTATACAGTACAGACCAAAAGTTTGGACACACCTTCTCATTCAAATAGTTTTCTTTATTTTCATGACTATGAAAATTGTAGATTCACACTGAAGGCATCAAAACTATGAATTAACACATGTGGAATTATATACATAACAAAAAAGGGTGAAACAACTGAAAATATGTCATATTCTAGGTTCTTCAAAGTAGCCACCTTTTGCTTTGATTACTGCTTTGCACACTCTTGGCATTCTCTTGATGAGCTTCAAGATGTAGTCATCTGAAATGGTTTTCCAACAGTCTTGAAGGAGTTCCCAGAGATGCTTAGCACTTGTTGGCCCTTTTGCCTTCACTCTGCGGTCCAGCTCACCCCAAACCATCTCGATTGGGTTCAGATCCGGTGACTGTGGAGGCCAGGTCATCTGGCGCAGCACCCCATCACTCTCCTTCATGGTCAAATAGCCCTTACACAGCCTGGAGGTGTGTTTGGGGTCATTGTCCTGTTGAAAAATAAATGATGGTCCAACTAAATGCAAACCGGATGGAATAGCATGCCGCTGCAAGATGCTGTGGTAGCCATGCTGGTTCAGAATGCTTTCAATTTGGAATAAATCCCCAACAGTGTCACCAGCAAAGCACCCCCACACCATCACACCTCCTCCTCCATGCTTCACGGTGGAAACCAGGCATGTAGAGTCCATCCGTTCACCTTTTCTGCGTCGCACAAAGACACGGTGGTTGGAACCAAAGATCTCAAATTTGGAATCATCAGACCAAAGCACAGATTTCCACTGGTCTAATGTCCATTCCTTGTGTTCTTTAGCCCAAACAAGTCTCTTCTGCTTGTTGCCTGTCCTTAGCAGTGGTTTCCTAGCAGATATTCTACCATGATCTAGAGATGTGTCTGCTGCTAGAACTCTGTGTGGCATTGACCTGGTCTCTAATCTGAGCTGCTGTTAACCTGCGATTTCTGAGGCTGGTGACTCGGATGAACTTATCCTCCGCAGCAGAGGTGACTCTTGGTCTTCCTTTCCTGGGGCGGTCCGCATGTGAGCCAGTTTCTTTGTAGCGCTTGATGGTTTTTGTGACTGCACTTGGGGACACTTTCAAAGTTTTCCCAATTTTTCGGACTGACTGACCTTCATTTCTTAAAGTAAAGATGGCCACTCATTTTTCTTTACTTAATTCTCTCATATTCCATCAGATGCTTTTTAATGGGCATTAGCATTTAGAGGCAATGGTTGCAGTGCCCTACTATGGAACCATGCGGACTCTGCATGTTGCCACACAGCTTTTCCATGTGTATGAGGCATAAATAGTATGTTTCTGCTAGTGTGTATTTTTCTCATAAAGTACTATTCTCATAAATATGTGCAAAAATAACCCTTTAAGAAGATATGTTATTAATTTCACAGAAGATAATATTTCCTCCAATGTTATTCTATGGAAATACTTATTCTGGTACAGTAAATATTTATCGGTAAAACCTGAAATTGATCAGCAGTAAATGATAATATATGTGACATATTATTAACACAGAGAATGGCAGCAAAGCAGGTGACACGAACATTGACATCTATAAATTAAAGCTTCGTTGTGCATGCAGAAGGAAAAGGAAATCAATATTTGCCCTATTAATTAAAGCATTTTTATTAGAAAAAATATATAACAATAAAAGACAGTTAAACAAGATTTGCATTACACATTGCCAAACTATGAATGCACTTTCCAGGTCTCTATAAAAACTTCATGTGTTAAGGGCACCGCCATGATTGCATATTTACTGTGCTCGAACAGAGTGAAAAGTAAATGAAGTTTACCATGGAACAAAATTACATTTCATATAATAAAAGAACAAATTTTTAAATTAAAGTTTCAAACAGAAGGCTACAGTCGTTGCAGATCATAAGAAGAACAAGCCTTGGTGCCTTTGCTGAGATTTGTATAGCCTTCTAAAGCAAGGAATCTGACGCTTGTTCATCCGATGATCCTGTCGTTTAATCACATTAATCATCATTTCTGGGCAGCAGATCGTGTGGTCTAAACAGTGATCTTCTGCCCAGAAACAATGATTCTGCAGGGGGACGAGTGATCGCAATAACGATCCATCGTCCTCATACTGTGAAGGAGATTGATGCATGTAATGGCAGCAGTCTCCTTCACTGAACGAGCAGCCGACTGTCGGGAAGGAACGCTTTTTTCCCCAACAATCAGCTGTAACATCGGGACGTGTAAACTTGCCTAAACTCACAGATGATGCCCTCTTGGTTTTATACCTATCTTTATCGATAAGAACATCAAGGTAATTTCCCTCCTACAACATCCTCAACATCATTGAAATTTTTTTACTAGACACAACTAAAACAATGGTAGAAAGGTCAGTCAAACGATGTAAAGGCCCATTATTGTCAGCCGAACCTACAGATTTCAGTGGGACTGTCTGGTGATCTGATGTACAGTATGCAAGAGCGTTCCGACTCTTTCCCAATTATTTGAGGATTGGGCGCGTTTAATCTTTTTGTTCTTGGTTTACGCACTCCTCTTTCCCTAAAATGCATCCATTCTTAGACAAGCGTGCATGTGTATGGGGGCATCAGAAATAGCTTGGTCAAAGGAGTGCTTGACAGTGTATAGTCAACTTTGAAGAGGACCTGTGACCTCTTCTAGCATGTCTGCTTCACTAACTACTCACATTCCGATAATTCTGGAGCATCTTTTATATACCAATGTTGTGCCGTCGCTCTATTATTCTGACTTGAAATTTATGAATGAACTGCCAGCAGTCTGCAATAAAGGTTCATCTAGGTGTTGTCATTCTGGAATGTGTATCTAAGCTTCACATAGGGATAACCGAGGAATGGTATAACATAGAATCAGAGGAACAGATGCTCTATCATTTTTCATTACACGGGGAATACATTTATTTTTTGCTAGAACAGACATGTCAGGAGAGGTCACAGGTCTTCTTTCACTGTCTACAATGTCATCCCAAAGTGGTTTACTCTTCCTTAACTATTTACAAGAAAATCCTACGTGATTTTTTTTTTTAGGTTGTGGTGTCTTCATAGACAATGCTTCCAAATCGATGATATAGAGAATCAGGAGACCCTGTGCAAATATAGTATGTGGACCCCTTGCTGTTTAAAAGTTTATTTATCAAAAGTGAGAGGTTCATCATCATTCTCTTGGTTCCCTATTATGACTGTTGATCTTTTGAAAAATCTATCAGTAATTTTTTGCTAAGATAATGTTAGTGCTCTCTTATTATAGTGGTATGGGCCCCTCTTGCCTATAGGACCCATGTGCAACTGCACAGGCTGTATTAATTATATGTTAACCCTTGGCAAAAGAGAAAAATAATGAATCAGGACTCATGCACACGACCGTAGCAGGTATGTGCCCGTATTGCGGCCCACAAATACCTAGTCCGCAATATATAAGTTCCAGCCGAGTGCGCACTGTATCATGGATGCGGACCCATTCACTTAAATAGGTCCACAATGCGGAAGATATAGTGCAGAATGGAGGCACAGATCGGTAGCCCACTGAAGCACTTTGGAGTGCTGCCGTGGGTTTTCTGTCTGTGCCTCATGCACAACTTTTTTGCAATGCAGACTGTCAGATGCGGATTAAAATTCAAGTGAATAGGTATGCATCTGCAGACGGTAGCCACACAGCCGGTGACCGTGCATTGCAGACCACCTTTGGGTTCAGGCAACTAATTTAGCATGACTCAGTTTGCTCTATGTGTAGCCAAGACAGCACTCACAATGTTCACCAATCTATTCTCTGCCTACCAAGTCATACTTAATATCCTTTCTTTTTTTCTGTACTCTCTTCCAGAGCATGATCTCCTCCATCGTTAACAGTACATACTATGCCAATGTGTCAGCTACTAAATGCCATGAATTTGGGAGATGGTACAAGAAGTTCAAGAAGATGAAAGGTAATTTTCTTAATTCTTTTCTGCTCTGGGCATTTAAAAACATTTTTATAAGGGTTTTAATAACTTTAGCACAGGATAGCTGATAAATTTTGGACTGCTGGGGTCTAGCACCCAACAATCCTGACAACAGTGGTTTCCTGTCTGAATGGAGTCATAGTGTGTGTGTGTGTGTGTGTGTGTGTACATCCAATGCTTCATCCACTTCTATGGGACTGACTTACTTCAGGCTTCTAGGAGTGAATGGAGTTGTGGGACAACATACACATAACTGTTCTTTTTCAGGGCACTGGCACTTAGGGATCCTCTCTGGTACCCCCAGTGATTCAACGTTTATCACCATGGTGTTGAAGCTATTGAGATGGAGAGGTTTTAATTGGACACCATCAGTGCTCTCCAACTATCCACGATACTGCTAAATTCTAGGATCCTGAGCAAACTGAGGTCATCATTTCCTTAGAAGTCACAGGACAAGTTGTAAAATCTAGTCTGCCTGAATATTGAACTAAATTAAAGTGGTTGTCGTGGAATGATTTGAAATGGCCAGCAGCACTCTGTCCTAGAATAGGAGTTGGACTGGTTACTCCACTTGCAGAGCTGCCTAGGAAGGTGATGGGGCCTCACTACACAGTACACTGCTCTACAATAGATGATAATGATGCAATGCTGTCCATGATATGCCATCATGGCTGAGCAGCCTGAAAGAAAAACTCAACAATATGTAGTATATGCTAGTGCCAGGGCACAGTGTGTAGTGAGGCCTCTCCCCTGGCAGCTGTGCAATTGGTGGCAACCTGTCTTGCTCACATTCTGGCTGCCATTTTAAATCATTCCTGGAGACCCCTTTAATAACTACTTTAATGTGACAATTGTACTCTAGTTTCAATTGATGAAACAATTGTAGCAAAGACTACAATTTCACAATCCGACGTCTGCCGAACAAAAACCTTGATGTAAATGAGGTCAAGGATCCGAGCCGTGTTTTTCAGACTTTGCCTACAATTTAAAAAGCCTCTCTCATTGGCTTTCTTATATTGCATTGTTCACTAAGCCAGCTCATGAACACAAGTGAGTGAAGAGGGTCCAAGGTGTTGAGTTAGGTAAACAGGCAATGCTTTTAATGGGTTCAAGTGCTTTTGATCTGCTACAAAAATTGAGGATCTTGTCTAAAGAGAAGAGTGCCATGAGACAAGGTAATAATAGAATTGTTTCATGAAAATACATCCCTTTCTAATCTCACATGATAGGGAAATAATGGCTACTTTGTAAGGCTTCGTCTATCAGACAAGCCATTGTTGTAGGAAATTGTTATTACCGGGCTATCTGTCTTGTATCCAGCTTCAATATGCCCCTTTACAGGTTGTTGAGCATTTTTCATTGTCAATGAAGGACAAAGGGCAGGTCTGGGCAAACATACTTTACACAGCTTACCAAGGTTTTTTCTTTTTTTTAGCCTTGTCCCTACAGCTCTTTTTTATCCATACTAACCATGACTATATTTTGACTGTGGTTAATCTGTAGATGTGATCAGAGAGGACAGGAAGGCGAAGCTGACACAAGAATCAATGATCCATATGTAAACTGTAGCTTGTGGAAGCAGCTTCCTCATAGTTATCTGTATAAAATATATCTTATTCTGTATAGATGTGGTCTTAAGAAAATGTATGCCCACATACTGAACGTATATATTTCACCTGCACATGAGCATTTAGACCTTCAGCCATAGTAAACCAAATTTTGGTGATTCAATTTGGTCAAATATTGGAGAGACAGGGAAAGATTTGCATGATTAAAAAACAAAACAGTATTTGGTAAGTATTTTGCATCAGAATTTGTAAGCCAAAACCTAAATCACATCTGGAGGAGGTACAAATTAGAGATGAGTAAATTGATTCTTTAGGATAGAAATTTGACACAAATTTGTGAAATAATTCTGAGAAAGAGAGTGATTTTCTGGGTTTTTAAATCCCTTAAGATTGAGGTAGAATTGATTCATATCCGAATTAAATTTCTTGGCCGATTTGGATGAATCAGACCAAAAAGAATTTTAGTAAATTTGCTTATCTCTTGTACGAAACTTTTAATTAAACTTTTTTTGGTTTACAAACACTGGTGAAAAATGCTAGCCAAATACTGACCAAGTGAAGGAAGCTAAACTCTAGCAGACCTATGCGGTCAGGTCTGACAAGCAACAACCTCCAATGCCCCGACCACTACACACACACACAATACCAGACATTACCAGACATAACAACAATATGCATACATGCTTAGAATATAATAGGTAGTGCTGATCCAACTTCATGACCCCACTTAAAGAGTATTGTTGAGCGGTAATATTCGAATAGCAATTTTTTTGCATGAATATCGCCACTTCAAGAATATTTAGAAGATAGTGCTATATATTCGTTATATCGAATATTCGGCTTTTTTTCCATATGAACACGATTCCTCTCTACTTCTTGCTTGTGGGCCAATGAGAAGGAAGCAATGTCAAGTTCACAACAATACTTAGTGCGCTAATCAGTAATCTGTAGTCAGTCCTGCTAAAATGTGAAGTTGCACGTAGTGCAATAAAATATTCTAATCACTGCCGATTAGCGCATTCGCAAATATATTGGAGCACTTGACTCTATCTGCATATAAAGCTATTGTAATGTTCTGCCGTGCTAACCATTTTCTACAGTCTCAGGAGAAACTCATGAAACTTCTAGCAGCTTGAAAAATGTAGCCAAAGTGACCCACGCCTGTATTTCGCATTACAAATTAGCATTACGTGATTTTTGCATTGCAATTTTTCGCATTCAATAAAATAATCTTGAATTCTCAAATATATGACGAATATTCTACAAAATATTTGTGAAATACCGCGAATTCGAATATAGCCCCTGCCGCTCATCACTATTAAAGAGTTTCTCGTTATACGACCCGTAGATTTAAAACATTGCTCGGTTTAGATTCTCTTCTATCTCATCTGGTCTGTTTTTGGTTAGATGTCAGTGTCTTGTTCAGTACAACAATTGGAGCACAGTAAATGGTTCATAATCAAAGTCATCCACCAATTTTTATTTCCAGTTACTACTTATATCGATCACCTCTACCTGAGGGAGTCCGACTTTTACTTGTCATGAAATATTGTACTATTTTATTATATCACTAGATCTGCCAGTGTTATCAGGTTATTTGTGTCTATAATATCCTTTTATATGAGCTTCCTCAGTGTTCAGTAAGACAGCTAACATAGCCATAGTCATATTCTATGTGATTTTATGTAAATTCTATTAGAAATCTCTGCTAAGAATCTCCATTAAATATGTGACATGTGTCATATCTGACGGCCGACAAATGTGTTGATGTATTCATTAGACTAAAAGATCGGAAAAGTGTTTAATGTAAATTGAAAAGTTCCTATGGGATAACATCTATCCAGTTTCATACCTGTGGAATATTGTTGTAATATGCATTATGACCCTAATTTATGACTTGCATGATGCAAATTTATTTAAAGTGGTGGCTGCCATCTGTCAAAAATGCATGATCTGTGGTAGGAAATAGAGTGACTGCTTGTCTCTAGTGCTATATATAAGAATATCACATATCTTGCGTTATTATACATGCTAGTTGTATTTCCTAAACATATCAATTTTTATGCAAAAAGGATTTTTAGCTACGGTACACTTCTAGGCAATGTATTTTCAAAATGGTTACAATTTTAGTTCTTATCAAAGTTGAAGAAACCCTAATTGTTAGAAAGGTTCCGTAAGACTCCTTTACACTACCATATGTTCGGGCACAATATCGCTAACGAGTGCACATACAGTACAAACACTCATTAGCGATAGTCTACCGATGTAAAGGTGTCGCCGATTACCTGCCGAATGAGTGAAATTGTCGTTTATTGGGTAATAGCTTCGTTCGTGTGGACAAGTAAGTCATTGTTTGCCGGCAGCAGATCATGCCATCTAAACAGCGATCTGCTCCTGTTAAACAATGATTTGCTCCTGGCAAACAATGATCCTCAGTGATCAGCTGTTATCTGAGGAAAAACTTGGGAGTAAAAAGTGTTCAGTTTCCTCATTTCCTTGCAGTGCTGCCACAGGAAAAAAATAAGCACAAATGAAATCAATCAGTTGTCTTTGTATTTCAAGACGGGACATGTCCTCCAGAGAGAAGGGTCTGGTCAACCATGATGGCACATAGGCAGGATCGCATCCTTACTATATACTGTAGGGCAATGTAATGTGTAGTGAGACACCAGCCCCTCACCTCCCTAGGCAGCTCTGCAAGTGGAGGCAACCAGCCCTGCTCCCATTCTGAGACATGCTGCTGGTGGCCATGATTCCCAGAGAACCCCTTGAATTCAGAATTCGCTAATAGGCTATACAATTATTTTAAGCTTGGCAACCCTTTAAGTATTATTAAGCGGTCATTATATAAACCAAAGAAGAATACGAAGCACATAATCATTACGGTAATCATTTTTAGGTGTTCTCATTGTTTTAGATAAGGGGGTTACATTGTTTCCTTTCTAATCATTTTGAAATTTGCATTGGTGGTCTATATATGCAGGGGAAAATCCTCAAACTCAGCTTGTTTACTAAGTGACATGATCATTGTCTAGATTAGGAGTGCAACAAGTATCTTATATGTGTCTTATAATGAGTCTTATGTACATCTGTCTTTATAAAGTTTTCTGTTATTTGTAGTTGAACGGGATAACCTAACAGATTACTGCATACTGGGTCAACGACCAACACACCTCTCAAATTTAAACCAGCTGGCAAGCCTAGGAAAGAGCAATGAACAAGCTCCTCATAGTCCACTTCATCACAGCACCCCGATTAGAAGTCAAGTACCAACCCTGCAGCCAATAATGAGCCCCGGACTCTTGTCTCCTCAGCTCAGTCCTTCATTGGTTCGACAGCAAATAGCTATGGCACACTTAATAAACCAGCAGATAGCTGTCAGCAGACTTTTAGCCCATCAACACCCTCAGGCCATCAACCAGCAGTTTCTAAATCATCCACCAATTCCCAGACCAGTCAAACCAGTGGAAACCACCAACTCTTCAGTGGAAGTCTCTCCAGAAATCTACCAACAAGTCCGGGATGAGCTGAAAAGGGCAAGTGTGTCTCAAGCCGTTTTCGCAAGAGTGGCCTTCAATCGCACACAGGTAAATTGTAATACTATTTTACACCGATTTACTAAACAGGAATGTCATTTACATGTAAGAAACAGATGAAGACTCATATGTTCTTTGATTACCACCTGTAAACTCAAAATATACACCCTATTAAAAACTTCCTAGATCTCAGTATTGATCATTTGCTTGAACAGATCTACATGGATGGAAATACCCACAGGAAATTTCAAGTCAAGACAAGATGAGATGTTTTAGAAAATTCTAATGTAGGTCATAGGATGTGAAGTGTAACTCAAGAATTAGGAGAGATTTTAATCAAGCTTTTTAGTGCATTTTTCATGATATATTTCTTTTCATGCTGATGGATGTCCTGAAAAGCACAGCACGACACACTGTATAACCTCAATTAATACACCATATAGATGAATCTTTCATAGGTGCTTTAGTTAACATTAGAATATGTCATGTATCCCTCTCTCTCATATGAAGTTTAGATGTTTTAACTTGACTTTAATTAGAACCTCTGTATTGTATTTGTATTATCAGTGTAACATTATTTAAAGGGAATATAGGATTAGATTTGTGATTTTAGTGGAAGGATACAAGATACAGCCCCATACTTACTAATGTGAGTGCAACTAGATTTTGGTGTAAATTTACCCAAAAAATTATCCAATTGGGCGCAATTTGACTTTTCTAGGTTCATCTAAAAGTGCATGGCTTAACCTTGAAGGGTGTGTCTTTGCAGTAAAGGACACATTTCCTAAGATGTACCATTTTGTGCCAAACTGGCGCCACAATTCTGAAATAAAATTCTGTGTTAAAGTAGGCCAATCAATTGTTGCTATAGGGTTAGCCAAAAGTGTCTAGCCATGTACCATATTGTTGGCGTCACTAGAAAAAGAACTACCGTAACTTGCTGAAAACAGAGACGGAGAGGCTTGTATTCATAGCTTTTGTCAATTTACATTATGGTCCTATATAGTCATTTAATTCTTGATGTTACAAATTTAGGAAGAAAGATAGACAGTGATAGACTGACCGATGGAGATGGATAGATAGATAGATAGATAGATAGATATGATAGACACTGTCCTTCTAAGTCATTTTTTTCACATATTTAGGTAGACTATTTTCTCCTAACTACAGTTTTTAGCACGTGTTTAGTAGTTTTATTGGACTTTTCCTTTCTGGCACTTAGATGCAGAATAACCACTGTTTTGATGTCTTTCACCTAAGTTTATGTAACAGGATAGCACATGGATTCCTACAGAGAAATGTTTGCATGAGTTATTTTTCCACTTACACTTCTCCGCTTCAGACCACTTCTCCTTTGATTATCGTGGAGATCTGCTGTTTATAATATAGCACCTTGAGAGTAGTGTGCCAATTAGTTGACTACAAAAATGGTGCTGAAATCTGATAGGCTAATATAAGTACTTTAATCCCTCCTTAGCCAGATGCAGAAATGTGTCTAATTATCAGACTGTATTTCGGGTCGGTTTCCTTTTCCTCTGCATGTTGCATATTTTCTGTCTATGATTTTGAATAGCGTTCTCTTCCTGTGTGTTGTCAGATTTGTGATATTTGCTGGCTTCATCCTGATACTACCTCCTCCCCTCTCAGAGCATGTACCACACAAAAACACTGAGGGAGATATACTGCTGTCAACATCTCCAATGCAAAATCTGTACCAGCACCCTCTTCCCCCACTTCTTACCATGTGCAATTTATAATTCTAGTGTCTTGTTATGTGGAAGCTGGGTTGTTAGTCCCCTCAGGTACCAGGCCTAGGTATGCAACCTTTTCACCTCCTATAGAAACCCCATGTCTGATGTTTTGGGTCTTGCATCTACAACCTAAAAGTGTTGATTGTTTACACACAGGTTTTTCTAAGGACTTTATTATGTTTTGCATTGACTATATGAATATATTTTACTGTGTTGCAACTAAATGTGACATAAGTACACTATAATTTGTATATCAGTTATACTGTACACAACTCCATTGAAGTGGAAGCTAAAATTTGAGGAACCCTTGCAGCAGTATACCAAAGCATAAAGTTTGACCTAATTACAGTGGTGCAGCCTTAAAATGCACTAAAACTTTAGCCCTTCATAAATGTAGATAAATACAAAGAGAAATGATAGTTCAGTCATTTGAAAATCCAAATTTTTTAGTAGGCCAAACTCTTATTTTTAAACTTCACATATGCAGATAGTTACATGGTTAAAAAGGGAACTTTAACATTAGTTATCTAAACAGATTGCAATTCTGGATGGAAAGAGGTTGTCTGAGATGCTCAAGTGGTTTTCATATTTTTAGGTTCCAAGATTGCCTCGCGTTGCCTTGCGCAAAACTGCAAAGTTACACAATATGTGGGATAATAATAATCCTAAAAATAATATAATAATAATGTGTATTTAAAAAGCACCAACATTGTCCATGGAACTTTACAATTAGAAGGAACATGTTCAAACAAAAGAATACATCACACAGAAAGTCAACAATTAAAACATGATGGGGTAGTAGTAAGATCTTGTGAGCAGGACCCTATCTGTGAGGAGATAGGGGTCACACAAAATGGAAAAAGTGCTTGTTTTGTACAACGGTTCAGCCATCTTAACAAAATAGGGTAGCAGAAACAAATTTGCATGACCCACTCACCAGGCAGTATTTGTAGTGCTTTTGTGTGCATGGGGTGTGTGTCATGGTGCGGTTCACCGTGACGTGGTTTGCCATGCAGGGTGCCTGCATGCCTTTTGCGTACTGGTTGCGGGTGATTACATGTAGGCTGGTTGCTTTTGGCTGCGTGCTGGCTTTGGTATCTAGTGTGTACCCCCTTTGGCTATATCGTCTCCCTGTGGGTATGTCAGGTTGGTTGCGCTCTTGCGTACTGGCTCAGGTGTTCTGTGCATGCTGGTTGCTAGGGGCAACATCCTGTATCACAGCTTGGTATGCTGTGGTTTCTGGTTACCTCTGATCCGATTTCATACCTCCCTGTTTGGTTCTGATGGAGTTAACCTCCCCTGGTCGGTTCCTGGGTGTGTCCTTTCAGGTGCGCTTGTTAGGCTGCTATTTCTGCCTTTGAGCGTGGAGTGTTGAGGTCAGTCAGTTCTGTCTTGTCTTGTGGGTGTTTCACCCTTCTGCTCTGTGTAGTCTGTCTACGTTAGTCTTGTCAGTTTTTTCCATTTGCTGCTGACCCATGGGGTCCTACCATCTACACCTCGGTGTGTTCCGCCTGGTTCTGTATTGTGTGTCTTCAGGCACTGTACCTTGCCTTGTATCTGTCCTGTATCTGTATAGCCTAGCAGAGCTTATCTGCATCTGATCTATTTTCCTGTTTTTGTCGGTCTGGCAGTCCTTCTGGTGTTATGTTAATGTCTGTCCATGTCTGCCTTCGGAAGAGGGTTCCTGTGTTCCCCAGAGGGGCAATGCCCATATGCCCGAATGCCCATTTTCTGCTCTTCTACCTGGGACCGCTTAGCTTCTATTGCTTTCGGCGCAGGTAACTGCTTCTGTCTCTGCTCTGCCTGTTCTGTGCAGCTCTGCCTGGGGCCGCTTTGCTTCTATTACTTGTGGCGCAGGTAACTGCTTCTGCCACTGTTCTGTTCTGCCTGTCTGTCTGTGGACTCAATGTACTGTCGGTACCTTGTCTGGTATCTCTGTGCCACCTGATTCTACTGCCACTGACTCGGTTTACGCTCTGGAGTAGCCCCTGGCAACTACCTACGGCCCAAGCCTATACTCACCATCTGAGGCTCTAGTGAAGACCAGGTAGCTGCTTAGTTATACCCCTCCAGAGTATTGCTGGTCGGTGGCGCAGATCCGTTTCAGTACATTGAGGTCTTCTGTTATAATCATTATCATGTGTCTTGGTTCCTTTGTAATAAATTATGTGTTCCGTGGTCCTTGGCCTGTTTTCCTTGCATCCTGCCCGCTTGGCGTCCAGGAGGTCCCCTTGGGGACATCCGGATTGTGACAATATACAGAACCAGGCGGAACATACCGAGGTGTAGATTGTAGGACCCCTTAGGTCAGCAGAAAAGGGCAAAACCTGGCAAGACAAATGTAGACAGACAGACTACAAGGAGCAGAAGGGTTAAACACCCACAAGACAAGACAGAACAGACTGACCTCAACACTCCACGCTCAAAGGCAGAAATAGCAGCCTAACAAGCGCACCTGAAAGGACACACCCAGGAACCAACCACGGGAGGTTAACCCCATCAGAACCAAACAGGGAGTCACCAAATTAGGTCAGGGGTAACCAGAAACCACAGCATACCAAGCTGCAATACAGGACATTGCCCCTAGCAACCATAATGTACGGAACACTGCAGCCAGTACGCAAGAGCGCAACCAACCTGACATACCCACAGGGTAAGGGGGTACACACGCACATGGGCAGGTTCACACTAGATACCACGGCCAGCATGCAGCCAAAAGCAACCAGCCTGCATGGAACTATCCGCAGCCAGTACGCAAAAGGCGTGCAGCTAGCCTTCACGGCAAACCACGTCACAGTGAACCGCACCATGACAGTGTGGTAGATACTGTTGGATGACGGTTCAGGTTCTGAAGTATAATGTTATAGGGGGCATGAATAAAGAAGAGTTAGATTAGGAGATGTGATAGGCCATCCTATAAAGATGTGTTTTAGGTAGCTCCTAAAACTATAAAGGTTGTGAATCAATCAAATTACCTGGCGTAGCACATTCTAGAGACCTGGTGCAGCTCGAGAGAAGTCTTGGAGATGGGAGTATGAGGTTTGGATCATGGTGAATGTTAGTTGTGAATCATTTGCAGAGCTTAGAGCATGAGTAGTGTGGTAGACAGAGATGAGGTAGGAGATATAGGGAGGTGCAGCACCATGGAGAAATTTGTGCAGGCCAGGACTGAGAACTTAAAGTGGCACTGGAAAAAATACTAAAAGTGGCCCTGGAAAAAATGCTAAAAGTGGCCCCAACAGAGTCAAATACCACAGTCCATCACAAAATACTGCCAGCAGCACAAAATACATACCTGAAAACTTCCAGTGGCTGGCCATGAGGAGGGCCCAGGCGGCCCCCAGGGCATTGGCCCACCGGGAGATTTCCCTGTCAGATCTATGTCCAATCCGCCCCTGGCTTTGTGGGTGAGAGTAAGAAGTTTAAATTAAATCCTTTACTATATGGACAACCAGTGCAATGACTGGCACAGGGCGGAGAGGCATCGGAGTAGCGGTAAGACAGATAGATGAGCCTGACTGCTACATTCAGGATAGATTGGAGAGGGGGACAGTTTAGTGAGAGGAGGACCAATTAATAATGAGCTATAATAATGAGAGCCCAATGTAATTATATCAAATTTGCAATGATTGAAAGAATGTTTTCAAATTATTAAGCTAAACAGGAAGAAGTTTCTATTAAACACAAAAATGTTTGAAATGTGTACAGTACAAAGCACTATTAAAAAATTGGAAGGGTTCCCGACATATACCTTGCAGAGTACAAATAGCAAGTATACTGTATATGTGTAGCAGCATTACCAATGATATACTGGCAATAAGTACAACAATATCCAGACAAGTGACCAAATACAGCATATAAGTACTTATTATGATGTATTTATACACTGTATTTGATAATTTGCCTAAATATTGTTGTATTTGCTGTCAGCACGTTATTGATAATGCTTTACACATATAGTACTGTACATTCTTGCTACTTGTACTTTGTATGTCATATGTTGAATACCCCTGTTTTCTATGTTATGTTGTAATGGATGTACAGTACAGACCAAATGTTTGGACACACCTTCTCATTCAAAGAGTTGTCTTTATTTTCATGACTATGAAAATTGTAGATTCACACTGAAGGCATCAAAACTATGAATTAACACATGTGGAATTATATACATAACAAAAAAGTGTGAAACAACTGAAAATATGTCATATTCTAGGTTCTTCAAAGAAGCCACCTTTTGCTTTGATTACTGCTTTGCACACTCTTGGCATTCTCTTGATGAGCTTCAAGAGGTAGTCACCTGAAATGGTCTTCCAACAGTCTTGAAGGAGTTCCCAGAGACCTGGTCTCTAATCTGAGCATTGACCTGGTCTCTAATCTGAGCTGCTGTTAACCTGCGATTTCTGAGGCTGGTGATTCGGATAAACTTATCCTCCGCAGCAGAGGTGACTCTTGGTCTTCCTTTCCTGGGGCGGTCTGCATGTGAGCCAGTTTCTTTGTAGCGCTTGATGGTTTTTGTGACTGCACTTGGGGACACTTTCAAAGTTTTCCCAATTTTTCGGACTGACTGACCTTCATTTCTTAAAGTAATGATGGCCACTCGTTTTTCTTTACTTAGCTGCTTTTTTCTTGCCATAATACAAATTCTAACAGTCTATTCAGTAGGACTATCAGCTGTGTATCCACCTGACTTCTCCACAACGCAACTGATGGTCCCAACCCCATTTATAAGACAAGAAATCCCACTTATTAAACCTGACAAGGCACACCTGTGAAGTGAAAACCATTTCAGGTGACTACCTCTTGAAGCTCATCAAGAGAATGCCAAGAGTGTGCAAAGCAGTAATCAAAGCAAAAGGTGGCTACTTTGAAGAACCTAGAATATGACATATTTTCAGTTGTTTCACACTTTTTTGTTATGTATATAATTCCACATGTGTTAATTCGTAGTTTTGATGCCTTCAGTGTGAATCTACAATTTTCATAGTCATGAAAATAAAGAAAACTCTTTGAATGAGAAGGTGTGTCCAAACTTTTGGTCTGTACTGTATATTAAGTATATTTTCAGATGTTTGTATTAAACATTTTTCTAAAATCAGTAGGCGCTGTGTTCTAGTCAGATGCATTAAAAGTGTAGTTTGAGGAACTTCTATTAAACTTCAGTGTGCCCCTATTACTTAGAATGTAAACTAAATAATTATTGATTCTATAACTACTGGTCAATGAAAATTGATTAATCTAATTGTAGTTGAATTGATTTAATCAGCAAGGCCACATACACACAAATGCGGTTCTGTAATCCAGTGTCCGATATTGAGCCACATTGTGCACAGTGTTCTAACTTACATACTGTATTTCCGAGTTTCTCTATCACTGATAAAGACTCCTCCCAATTTATTTCATGCCTGCATAGAACACATTTTTAAGCATCACCATATTTGTAATGTATTTTATGCATTGAAATGCATTCACACAATATTTGGGATATGAGTACCAAATGCACTCATATGCATGAGGCTTAGGGCCCATTCACACATCATTTTTGGCACTGTTTTTCACGTTTTCCGTGTAGAATCTGCACAAAAAAACACAAACAACGTGGAAAAAATAAGCAGCATGCTCTATCTTGGACAGAATCTGCACTGATTTTCCCATTGAAATGAATGAATGAAAGCTGACAAAAAGGAGACAAAAACACTGAACACATATTCAACATTGTAAATTTGACGTGCATATCAGTTGCTAATACTTAATAATGCTTGGACCAATTTCGTTGTTCCCCGGTCAGAAATAAAGGAATGTTCTTTAGATATAATTCATCATTTAGAGCTGCTGTCAATGCTCATGCCTGGTTAGACACATCATGAAGCCCCAAGTGTCCACAGTTTCTGTCTGTACTTCAAAAGTGAACCATTCCTTGCCAATGTTTTCACACAGTAGCCAAATCTAGTAAAAACTAATTCAGGCATCGATCCAGAGAGGATAAACTCCACCCTTATTAAAGGAGACTGGTTCCCAGGAACTTAAATCCTGTGACTGGAACAGTCGGGTTGCCAGACAGTAGATGCTGGCTGAGAATCTGCATTCTCTTGAGAAGGACACTTATGTCTTCCATCCAATTTACCCGTGGCTCTGTCTTGCAAATAGTCTGAATTCCATTGGGTTGGTTCTAATACACAAAGGGAAATTGAACTGAATGCTGATCGGCCAAATAATTAAAATATTTACTTAAACATTTAATACAATTATCGATCTTTCTCTGCCCTCGTCTGACCTAACTGCGTCAGACTGGCTGCTATGGACATGTTGCCTGACAACTATAGATGGCATTGCGGTTTCGCCCGGCGGTCATTTCATATTCTTTTGCATTGCGCCGAACTTTGACCCATGACACATCCATCAGATGGGAAAGGACAGTCAATTGAGATGTTTCAGAACATGAACAACCACCCACCCTATAAAAGAACCCGATATGGCAGCCATTTTACATTCTGTGTTTTACCAGTGTAGGGAGAGGTTGCTTTGTGGAGCAGGGACAGGCTTTTAGGGACATCAAACGCTAGCTAATAGGGCAAAAATAGTCCTTTTAAGGACTGGTATAGGTATGCTATCGATAGGTGTGATATACTGAGGTGTGTGATATCATATACTTTCTAACATAGAAAGTATATTATAGTACATTTGTATTGTGCAGCAGCTGTGTGAGGTTCTGCTGCGATACCGCAGCTATTGTTGTCTGGGGGGAGGAGACCGAGGACAACATTCTCCTTGGCAATGAGCAGGAGCCAGGGCGCTCCACCACTTCCAATTTAGTGCAAATGGGGACCTTCATGCTCCAGTGTTTGAAGACGGACCCCCGTATAAAAAGCATAAAGATCAAGTTCCTGTACTGGGTGGCAACGTACTTAGACCCCCGGTACAAACAGAAAATGGCGAACATGTTACCAGCATCAAAGAGGGCTGTCAGAATGCTGAATTCTGCTGTTGCAGGCACTAGCAGAGGAATTTTCACCCACAGCGAAACTGGTGCGGGTACCAATCCTACTGCGCCTGCAAGAAGAGGGTGGTTTGAAGATGTGTTGGTCACTTCGGATATGAGATCATTCTTGCAGCCAACCTATCGACAGCCGCCCTCCAGATCCAGCCTCAGGAAACGCCTAGACCGACAGGTGTCCGACTACATCGGGTTAAAGGCCGATGTGGACGCTCTGAGAAGCGAGGAACCCCTGGACCACTGGGTGTGCAGGCTTGACCTGTGGCCAGAGCTGTCACAATTTGTCATGGAATCTTGGCTTGCCCCTCCCCAAGTGTCCTATCCGAAAGGACTTTCAGCGCAGCAGGGGAGATCATGACCGATAAGCTCACTCGCCTAGCTCACGACAGTGTGGACTACCTCACATTTCTAAAAATGAATGAGGTATGGATCTTGGAGGAATTCAACACCTGTGATGACCATGTGTAATTGAATTTCCTCATGCCAGCCCACACATATCCGCCATCACCCAAAACAAAGAATGGTCCTTGTCTTATGTATATGCAGCGGCATAAAAGTCCTTTTCTGTCAGGTCAATGCCTAATTTTTGGTGCCTCAACTCCAGTGGCCTACAGTCAAATTTTTATCCAGTGTCCGCCTAATGTATCTCCAGCCACATAATCACAAGTTCTTTTCTGTCAGGTTAATGCCAAATTTTTGGGGCCTGTACTGGCCTACAGTAAAAAAAAGATTCCAGTGACTGCCTTATGTACCTCCAGCCACATAATCACAAGTTCTTTTCTGTCCGGTGAATGCCAAATTTTTGGGGCCTGTACTGGCCTACAGTAAAATTGTTATCCAATGACAGCCTAATGTACCTCCAGCCACATAATCACAAGTTCTTTTCTGTCAGGTTAATGCCTTATTTTTGGGGCCTGTACTCCTGTGGCCTAAAATAACAATTTTCTAGGATCCAGCAGGGCACATTTTTGAGAGTTTCCCTTTAAGAAGCCAAAAAAAGGCCCCAGATTAAAATACATATTTTTTGTGGGAATTTTTGCAAATGATCCCCCTCTGGTATGTCACTGTCCATGTTGAGGGACTATTTGTGCACTTCTAGTAAGTATTTGGTGAATGCAAATATGACCTGAAGGTTTTTCAGGTTCACCTGCCATTAAGGTCAATAGGGCCTGCCACGAATGTGCGGCTCGCGAACCATCCCGGTTGATGTTCGTCCATCACTATTGACAACTACATTGAAAAAACAGTAATCAGATTTTTCTTAAGGTAGTTACATTTATATCTACATACATAAAATGCATATCTTTGTCATATGTTTGCTTGATTTCCTTAAAGAAAAATAATTCAGACAATTTTTTTTTTAAATCAACTTTGGAAATGATACTTTGCTATAGGTAAAGACAGTTGTTACAATGGTTGACGGTTGGCATGACTGACACGTGAATGAGGTTCACATAAATCTACTTCTGCATCCACTGGAATATGAAATATATTATTGCCTATATAGCCCATATGTCATAATTAAAGCTCATGTCAAACTTTGCTAATTGAACTAAACAGCCCTGAGAAGTCTTTCCGGGACAATGCTTTGTTTATAGCTACCTTGTCATAATTACAGGGCTTCGTGTGGGTTCTATGTTTGGTTATCATTATTGCAGGAGTTTAGACAATTGCATGAAAGCAAATTAGCCTTTGTAGAATAGTTGAAGTCTTCAATACTGACAGATGTGATTTATGGTCAGATTACTCATCATAGAGTGGGGGTATGAGTGGTGTTAATTCTTCTCCATCCTTACTTCCAGCTGCTCTATCTAGAAGTAGAGGTGGTACCAGTCTGGTAGCTGTGTTGATGAGACTACTTATGCAACACTCAAGTCTACTTTTTTAAACCAAAGAGTGCAGACTAAAATTTGCCACGTTCCTATGTTGTTTATGGAATATTTTTGCTTTTTTTTACCCACAGGAAAATCATATACATAGTACTGTATATATAAAAAAACTAAACAACATAAATTAAACAAAAATTTTGAGTAGATTGATTTCTCCACACCAGGTCACATAGCTTTTGTATTCTTTATTACAAGTGTCATATTATGTATGGCAATATTTATCATTTTTTCTTTGCAGTAATGCAAATCTTAAATTTATGCACTGACTTACCAATGAACTTGTAATGTAGCATTATTACATCCCTGAAGCTTTTGGGCCAAGTTTCAAAACAACACCTGTGCCCACCACTAGGCTGCCACCAAGCATGTTTTAGATTTTCTTTGCACAGCATAACTCTAAGCCCATTGGTGTGCTAAAAACTATAAGCCCCATTCAATTCTATTAGGCTATGTTGCTGAACCTGCACAATGCTGGGATGGCTAAGTGCAATACATTAAAACTATCATTGTGCCCCCTTTATTCTAGTCCAGGGATGGCCAACCTGCGGCTCTCCAGCTGTTGTAAAACTACAACTCCCACCATGCCCTGCTGTAGGCAGTGTGGGCTTGCTTGGAGTTGTAGTTTTGCAACAGCTGGAGATCCTCAGGTTGGCCATCCCTGTTCTAGTCATTTAGGCAGTTTAGGTCAAGAATCACTTAAGCAATGTACTCTGTAGAGACGAAGCAAAGCATCCACTGCAAACTCTGCAAGGGATCGACAAACTCCACAGCAGTATCTGTCTGTAGAATTATGAGGAGATCCCTCATAACAAGAGATGGCCTTGCGGTTGCCCGACAGTCGTTTCACTGCAAACTTTGCTCGTTCGCGATTCACCAAACATGTGAACATATGGCGATGTTCGCATGCGCCATATTCTTTTGCATCGTGCCGAACTTTGACCCATGACACATCCATCAGGTGGGACAGGACAGCCAATTGAGACGTTTCAGCCCATGGACACACCCTCACCCTATAACAGAACCCGATCTGGCAGCCATTTTACATTCTGTGTTTTGCCAGTGTAGGGAGAGGTTGCTGGAGCAGGAACAGACTGTTAGAGACACCAAACGCTAGCTTATAGGGCCACAAAGGTCCTTTTAAGGACTGGTATAGGTGTGCTATCGATAGGTGTGATATACTGAGGGGTGTGAAATACTTATAATATACTATTGTGCATTTTTATTGTGCAGCAGTTGTGTGTGGTTCTGCTGCGATACCGCAGCTATATAGAGGGACAAACGCTATTAGAATAACTAATTGCAACTGGTGTGATATACCTGTTGCCCCCCAAAAAACTGATTGAGGGGTGTGATATACCAGCTTCCACAAAATACTGATTAAGGGGTTTGATATACCTGCTTCCACAAAATACTGATTGAGGGGTGCGATATACCTGCTTCCACCAAATATTGATTCAGGGGTTCTATATACCTGTCTACACAAAATATTGATTGAGAGGGTACGATATACCTAGTTCTACAAAAAAACAAACGGATTAAGTGGATCTATATACCCGTTTCCACAAAATACTGATTGAGGAGTGGGCTATACCTGCTTCTACAAAATACTGATTAAGGAGTTCTATATACCTACTTCTAAAAAATACTGATTAAGGTGGTTCTATATACCTACTTCCACCAAATATTGATTCAGGTGTTCTATATACCTGTTTCCACAAAATACTGATTGAGGGGTGCGATATACCTGCTTTATACAAAATACTGATTAAGGGGTTCTGTGAGGAATATGGATTATTATTTAACGTCAGCCATGTTCTTACGCCAGCCATCTGCTGTCTGATAGCAGAGGGAGGAGCACCACAGGGGGTCCTGGCTTCAAACAAGCCACCCGCTTACACATAGCACCTACTCCAGCCAGGAACTCAGCTAATGGAACAGGAAAAACCTCTGCAGGGAATCTAAGCCATTCACCACTTCAATCAAATTTATCAGACATCATGGAACTATGAATTGCCCATCCATCACAGGCATAAACCAGATACATATTTGTGTCCCTGTGGCCACGATGAACAGGCCCATGGTCATAGTTTGGTGGTGGGATGCCAGGGAGGGGAGATAAACATATCGCCCCACAGAAACCAAATAATGGTACCATGCTTGGACTCTACTGGTAGCCGGATCCCAGGCAGATCCATTGGTCCCAGAACCACCCCCCTGCAACATTTTGGTCTGGAGCCATGAGCCCTAATCGGTTTTGTAACTCACTTGCTGCTAGCCCCAGAAGAGGGGGAGTGGACTCTTCACAGAGGTCGGGAGGGGCCGGTTACAGGTCAAAAGGCTTGTGCCAGCAAGCGGGCATGTCTTTTCTCTTAAGGGGGGTCACATTGTGCCATGTGTTTAGAGGGACCTGCAAACTGCTGAGATCACTGCCTCCCATATGACTACAGCTAAGAACTCATCACAACTCATCACAACCCAAAGGATGCATCCATTTAGTAAACTGACTTTTTGCTCTGTTTAATCCTGTTTGTACCATATTACCTGTATTTGCAACCTCAGACCACTGTATATATTCTTTGTGTATATAGTGTTATTTATAGTGAGCCCTTAAGGCGATTAAAATATAATTTAATCTTGTGCTGTCTTGTATCTCGATCACGAATCCCCACGTCCGTGTTTCAGTCTAGTTATACGCTACTGCGGGTTGGTTTCTCACCCTATATAATCCTTTTAGCGGCCCGGGCTTATATCAAACGAGAAACTGGTGGCAGTATACCCAAGCTGAGGAAGCGCTGTTTCACTAGGGCAGTGAAAAGGCTCCCTCAGCTTGTTGCCTTTCTTGTGCCCGTGTGGACAGGAGGAGTCTGTTTGTAAACACTGTACCAATCTAATCTTACCTGCTCCTCAGGGACGGCGTCACGTCACGCCTTGGTAACCTGTGACACTACCGTATCTCGCTGGCTCTATATATTTAACGTCCTGTGGCAGCGAGGTGCGGTATTCGTCACAGCGGTTCTATATACCTGCTTCTACAAAATACTGATTGAGAGGTGCGATATACCTGCTTCCATCAAATATTGATTCAGGTGTTCTATATACCTGTTTCCACAAAATACTGATTGAAGGATGGGATATACCTGGTTCTACAAAATACTGATTGAAGGGTGCGAAATACCTTCTTCCACCAAATATTGATTTAGATCTGCGATATAGCTGCTTCTACAAAATACTGATTATGGGGTTCTATATACCTGCTTCCACAAAATACTGATTGAGGGGTGCGATATATCTGCTCTCACAAAATACTGATTGAGGGGTGCAATATAGCTGCTTCTACTAAATACTGATTAAGGGGTTCTATATACCCGCTTCCACAAAATACAGATTAAGGGGTGCAATATGCCTGCTTCCACCAAATATTGATTCAGGTGTTCTATATACCTGTTTCCAAAAAATACCGATTGACAGGTGCAAAATACCTGCTTCCACAAAATACTGACTGAGGGGTTCTATATACCTGTTTCCAGAAAATACTGTTTGAGGGGTGCAAAATACCTGCTTCTACCAAATACTGATTAAGGCCTGCGATATAACTGCTTCCACAAATACTGGTCTTCTCTAGGGACTTTGGCACATGGTCATTTTGAAAATGACAGGCAGAGGAAGAGGCAGGCCGTTCCACAGGGGTGGTACAGGTTGGGCAAGTGGGAAGTTGGAGAAGGTGAGTGCAATTACGCCAAAGGATGCACCAGAGTTGGTTGAGTGGCACTTCTGCACCCCCCTGACTCTCTGTATCTGCACCATCCTAACTTTCTGCTGTGTGCACTCCCAAAGACACCACCACTACCATAGCCCCTCCACTCGAGTCAGAGGAATTATTTTCCCATCCATTCCCAGACCATACCAATGCGCAGCCATTTTTGGCATCGGATGAGGAAGAAGAGGTCGCAACGGCCGCCACCCAGCGGTCCGACTTTACCCAGATCAGCCAAAGGAGGGAGGTCCCCGCTATTGCTGCCTACTCCGAGATCTCAAATGTCAGTGGTGGTGAAGATGACGATGATGAAGTGTCAATGGACATCACATGGGCGCCCACAAGAGAGGAAGAGGAGGGGAGTTCAGAGGGAGAGACGGAGCAGCAGATAGGGAGGAGAAGGAGGAGAAGCAGGCAGAGCTCGCAGTGCACAGGAGGCAAAAAGCAGACTGCAAATGTATCTGGAGCGAGCCATCCACCATGTACGGTCACATTTTGCGCTCCCGGGAAGCTGGCACATGGCTCCGCAGTGTGGGCTTTTTTAACGTGTCAGCTGCTGACAATAGTGTCATCTGCACCCTGTGCTGTCAATGCATAAGTCGATGTAAGCCCAACATTCACCTAGAGACGACCGCCTTAAAAAGGCACCTGGCCTCTTCCCCTCACCGAGCCCAGTGGGATCAATGCTGTCAGAACCCACAAAGCCACACTCCCGGTGCTCCACATCCTGCCTCCACATATTTCTCCCAGAAGGGCATCCCAGAGCTATATGGCCTTGTTCAGCGGCAATTAAATATATCTCTACCACACAGTGTCCATGCCAGGATACATCTGACCACAGACACATGGTATAGCAAACACAAGCAGGGACGGTACATAACTTTTACTTCCCACTGGGTGAACCTACTGACAGCCATCAAGCATGTAACCCGTTGCACCCGTGTGGATTTGGTGTTACCACCACGGATTGCATGCAGGCCTGCCTCTTCTACACCTCCTCCTACTCCATCCTTCATGTCCTCCTCGGCTCCTTCTGTTTTACTGCTACCGCCTCTTCCGCTGCACCCCCCAAGCTCCCCAGAACCTATTTGACGTGCCAGGTGAGCCATTGCCATGCTGTGCTGCGGCTGTTGTGCCTGGAAGCCAAGAGCCACACCGGTCCTGCACTGCTTTCAGCTCTGCGGTCACAGGCCGATCAGTGGCTAACACCGCTTAATTTGACAGTTGGAAAAGTGGTGTGCAACAACGGTGCCAATCTGCTGAGCGCGCTGAAACAGGGCAAAATGACACACATGCCGTGCATGGCACACGTCCTGAACTTAGTCATGCAGCGATCCGTTGCCAAAAACCCAGAGGTTCAGGACGTCTTGCGGCAGGTCAGGAAAATCTCTGGCCATTTTAGAAGATCTTACACAGCCATGGATCGCCTTGCTGATATTCAGCGGTGACACCACCTGCCCTGTCTGATTTCGTTCAGCGCAGCAGGGGGAATCGTGACTGATAAGCGCACTCGCCTAGCTCACGACAGTGTGTACTACCTCACATTTCTAAAAATGAATAAGGCATAGATCTCAGATGAATTCATCACCTGTGACGACCACGTGTAATTTAATTTTCTCATACCAGCCCACACATATCTGCCACCACCCATAACAAAGAATGGTACTTGTATTATGTATATACAGCGGCATAAAAGGCCTTTTCTGTCACGTGAATGCCTAATTTTTGGGGCCCCAACTCCAGTGGCCTACAGTTAAATTTTTATCCAGTGACCGCCAAGTGTACCTCCAGACACATAATCACTAGTTCTTTTCTGTCAGGTGAATGCCTAATTTTTGGGGCCTGTACTGGCCTACAGTAAAATTTTTAGCCAGTGACCGCCTATTATACCTCCAGCAACATCATCACAAGTTATTTTCTGTCAGGTGAATGCCTAATTTTAATCACTTGTTCTTTTCTGTCCGGTGAATGCCTAATGTTTGAGGCCTGTACTCCTCTGGCCTGCAGTAAAATTGCTATCCACTGACCGTCTAATATACCTCCAGCCACAAAATCACTTGTTCTTTTCTGTCCAGTGAATGCATAATTTTTGGGGCCTATACTCCACTGGCCTACAGTAAAATTGTTATACACTGACCGCCTAACATACCTCCAGCCACATAATCACTTGTTCTTTTCTGTCAGATGAATGCATAATTTTTAGGGCCTGTACTCCACTGACCTACAGTACAATTGTTATCCACTGACCACCTAATGTACCTCCAGCCACATAATCACTTGTTCTTTTCTGTCAGGTGAATGCCAAATTTTTGGGGCCTGTACTGGCCTACAGTAAAATTGTTATCCACTGACCGCCTAATATACCTTTAGCCACATAATCACTTTTTCTTTTCTGTCAGGTGAATGCATAATTTTTGGGGCCCGTACTCCCGTGGCCTAAAATGAAATTTTTCAAGGTTCCAGCAGGGCACATTTTTGAGAGTTTTACTTTAAGACGCATAAAAATGGCTCCTGATTAAAATACATATGTTTTGTGGGAATTTTTGCCATTGATCCTCCTTCTGCTTTGTCACTGTCTATGTTGAGGGACTATTTGTGCACTTCTAGTAAGTATTTGGTGGCTGCAAATATGACCTGAAGGTTTTCAGGTTCGCCTGCCATTAAAGTGAATAGGGCCCGCCACGAACGGCCGATGTTCGTCCATCACTACTCATGACCTTAGTCTAGGAATTAAGCTGTGCTGATCTATGAGAGCTAGTGACGGCAGCAGCTTCTTAGACACACAATCACAAACCTCACATTCAGCATGTAGTACTGAAAGACATATTTATAAGAGAAAAGAATGAAACTAGGACTAGGTTGCAAACTGAATATTGAAGTTGGGCTTGGTATTGCAGCTCAGCCCCATTCACTTACCAGGCCTATAATCAACCTGACAGCACAAGGCCTAGGTAAAGCTACAAGAAGGCCACGATGCTACTGCAAGCGTCAGTGTCTTCTCAAACACCTGATCAGCAGGGTTTCCGGGTGTCGAACCACCACCAATCAGATACTAATGTCCTATCCAGAGGATTGGTCATCAGTTTAAAAATCTCAGAAAATCTCTTTAATTATAGATATATAATGACAAATTGTTTGCTAAATACAATTTAACTACAACTATATATTTTTGTTGGTATTTTTTGTAGGAAGCATTAAAGGGGTTTTCTAAGATTTTGTAACTGATGATGTATTCTCTGAATAGCTTATCAGTATCTGATTGGTGGGAGTCTGACACCTGGGACCCTTCCAATCAGCTGTTTGAAAAGGCAACTTGAAGTAGTGCAATGGCCTTCTTGAAACTTTGCCTTGGCCATGTAATATTAGGTTCATCGGTCACAAGGCCCAGGAGCAGCTAAACCCCTACTGAAGTACGTTGCTGTGCTAGGTAAGCTTAAAAAAGGCTGCAGTGCTTCACAAACAGTTGATCTCAGGGGTCCTGGGTGTTGAGGATAAGTCATCAGTTAAATAAAGGTCTTGTTAAAACCCCTTTAATCATAGGTAGGTTTTTGGATCATGATACTGAGAAGTGAAAGTTATGGATGCTGCCCACATGTAATGCAAAAAAACACAAGTGGTCATTTCAGTTTTTTGAGAATTGAGTCTTTGTTTTGCCGTTTATTAGTTAATGGAACATAATCAAGTGTTCTGTTTTTGTTGGAAGTTGTACTGGTCCAACATAGATGCCATTGTAAAATTCACAAGGAGTTTATGTTCGCATATACAAGTTTCAGCCTTTATAGTAAAGACGCAGTAAGGTCACATAAGGCTGGAAACCTTCTCCCACCTCCGGCTATCGTGTTCTAACATAGTTTTTCCAATAACTTCATAATTAAACAAAGATGAATTAGACCACAGAACATTTCTAAAGAGATGTTCTGCTACAATTTTACTGACACGTCTTAAATGTTTAACATTTTCGGCGCAGGGTTCCATCCATGATGCCAACAAAATTTGAAGAGTAAGGAGCTGGACAGCAGATGTCAAGTCATTTGCAAAGAACTGGGTAAAGGGACACCTGCTAAAATAGTCTTCCTATATGTATACCATGCTTACATGCTGCACCATGGCACAGTTGCTTGAATGAAGACTGAATGAAGCTTTAATATGCTCATATCAGTTCACGACTTACATTCACTACATTTGATTTGGACAATTGAGATGAGTGTCTTTGTATAGTCTTTGGTTTTGACTTGAATGTTTGAAAATGGTTTGATGGGTAAAATAAAGAACAAATAGGGTTCTTCTGCCCATCTCTGGCAATAGGGTGCCAAATATATTGTCCATCTCACAGTCACACCAATAATATGGCCCTGAGAGGAGTATATGAAGCACTTCTGAGGATCAGAAGCACTCAGTATTGCTCAAAGACGTTATTCAAACTCTCACAGTGTAAGGCTATATGCACACGACCGTGGTGTGTTTTGCGGTCTGCAAATCGCGGATCTGCAAAACACGGATGGCGTCCGTGCGTGTTCTGCAATTTGCGGAGCGGCACGGACAGCCTGTAATATAACTGCCTATTCTTGTCCGCAAAGTGCGGACAAGAATAGGACATGTTATATATTTTTTGCGGTCCACGGAACGGAGCAACGGATGCAGACAGCACACAGAGTGCTGTCCGCATCTTTTGCGGCCCCAAGTGAATGGGTCCGCATCGAAGCCGCAAAAACTGTGGCTCCGATGCAGACCAAAACCATGGCCGTGTTTATGTAGCCTAAGACTGAGAATGAACAGATTTTGTACCAGCACTTGATATCTGTGAGTATTCTGGTCATGCATGATTGACAAGCTTAAAGGGGTTGTCTCTTTTTATCAAAGAGCATTTATTATATAGAGGAAGTTAATACAAGCCACTTACTAATGTATTGTTATTATCCATATTGCGTACTTTGCTGGCTGGATTAATTTTTCCATCACATTATACACAGCTTGTTTACATGGTTATTACCACCCTGCAATCCATCAGCGGGGGTCGTGTTTGCCTATCTGTTGACCTGGACCATGGGAGCGCACATAGGCTACTGTTTTTTTATATAGTGTGCAAGCACGACCACCACTGATGGATTGCAAAGTGGTCGTAAATATGGAGAAGAGCTGTGTATAATGTGATGGAAAAATGAATCCAGACAGAAAAGGAAGCAATATGGCTAATAACAATACATTAGTAAGTGTCGTGTAATAACTTTCTCTACACAATAAATGCTATTTGCTGAAGTGAAACAACCCCTTTAATAAGGTGATATACAAGCTGCCATCATTTTTAAATATTTAAACTATTTAAGTATCTATACTTAGAAGTCAAATGTACCACCAATAAGCACTCTATCTTGTTAGATATGCACTCAGAAAATCATAGGGTCAAACATTCCACACCCTGTAAACATGTGTTTTGGGGCTCATTAACCTTATTAGACTAAATCTGCACCTAGACTTTTTGTAGTGCTGCAAGATTGATTTTAACTATTAAGTAACAGCTGCAGTCCACAGGAGAGCACTAAGTTGTATGTAACTTAAAGGGAATTTGTCATCCAGGAAATTCACTGTTAAACCGGACACAATACCCTGTAGGGTTAGCACAGCTGAAAGTAATGATGCCTTTCACTTAGTGATCCGTTGCGTCATTCTGGAGAAATAATACTTTTTTACAGGGCCAGGCGAGACGATTATGCAGGAATATGGCCCTGTCAATCAAGAGAGGGAGGGGCTGGCAGAAGAAGTGGGAGGAGCAAGGGTGCACAGATTGGCTTGGGCCCATCCTTGGTGCATTTAACTGCTCTATTGCGTTGTGGATAAAAAGTTCATTAATACAAGAATCTGTGATGGTGACAGATGGCCTCTCAGCTGTAGTTCAACAGCTACAACTGGAAAAATCTTCATACAAAAAGTCTGTGTGTAGCCTCAGCCTACTGTGTTGTTTTAAAGTGAATCAATCACCAGGTTTATGCTTCTCTATCTGAGGGCAGCAATAATTGGTGACATATACCCTGATTGAAATGCAGGGTCACTTACTTACTTGTGTTCAGTTGTAAAACCATTATTGAGCATCTCTTGCGGAACCCAGTGCTGGACTCAGCTCAGTACAATGTACGCACTGGATAGTCCTGGTATTCATGATCTCTTGGCTCAACCCCATCTCCTACTGCTGATTGACAGCTTTCTTCTTATACTAAGTAAAGCTGTCAATCATCTGTGGGAGAGCGGGGGAAGCCACAGCTCATGAATACAAGGGCTACAGCGTTCAGGTCAAGATGGAGCTGCTCAACACTGATTTAAAGAATAGGACTGAGAAGAATAAGGAATTGGATCAGGCTCTACCTCAGATAGACCAGCTTAACTTAAACTTGGTCACAGATTCCCTTTAAGTTTATCCTTCCAGGGTACATAGCTTAGAGCAGTTTTTCCCCTACTTATTGCAACATGGAATCCCTTACTGCCATCCCTGCCCAAAATAAGCTTGGTGTAGGACTAAGTTAAGCATTGTATAGTTCTTGTCCAGAGCTATAAATTGGTTTAGATATTATTATATATATAATATTTTTTTGCTGTTTTACAAAGTATCTTTGAGCAGCTAAATTCAGTTTGCCTCCTTTAAAAAAAAAGAAAAGTGATGGGTCGTGTTCTTCATCTTCAGTGGCCTAGGAAACCCTTGGTGGGGAGACAATGGCCTGGAGGATACACTGATAGTGATGTCAGAACTACTGTACCACAAAACCAAAGGATTAGTTTTCACTGACCTTTGGAGAGGTGGAGACTAGGCATCAAGCAAACTAAAATGATACGGCATAATGATAGTATATTTTGCATGCATTTTTCATAATGTAGTCAACGTAGTTGCTGCAAAAACATACAGGGAAAACTGTTTATAAGAAAGTTTCAAAGGTCAGTACATGGTTGATTAGTGCTTAAAACTTAAGGCTCCACACCCCATATTTTTAGAGCCATCCAAAAAATACCATATTGGGTAACACACCTGGAGTCTATCACTTTAAAAAATAAATTCTGCCTCATTTCGCTACAATTTAACAGAATTATGACCATTTGTTTTTCTTCAAGGAGGTTGCTTTGCATATTGAGTGACTAATTATTTGCAGGTGACAAAAAAGCTGGTTCGATCATCTTATATGTAATGGAAAGTTGACATATTTACAAGACAGGCTCTGTAGAAAATGGCTATTAATAAAAGCTAATTCTGTGTGAAGTATTTCAATAATGGGACACAAGTGAGGGAAATTAGTCTTACATAAAACACCGGCCTCTTTTGTAGGTAATTATAGTCACATTGGTGTTACAGTGATGTACTGTGCTTTAAGGCCTTGTAATTTATTTAAAACATGAATGCCTGGTTGTGTTGCATATGATATTGTGTCAGGTGACATAAAGAATGATTGTAGTGTTAAGAACTTAAAGGGAATTCATTTTTTGGGTGGGGTGTAACTTTATCTAAAATCAGTAAACATACAGTTCAAACACTTTTTAAAGAAGTTAGGCAGTGCCTTGGGCACAGACCATGTGTGGCAGTATACTAACTCCATGTGTAGGCAACTTGCGTACTACTGTATGGCAGCTATATTAGGCACTAGAACTCATGCTTCCAGGGAAGAATACCTTCATAATGATGCATTTTTTGCAATATATCTCAATATTTGTCTTGTGGATTGTTTACAAAATCAGTGCGGAAAGAACAATCTATGCGTCAGTGTAAAGTAGCAAACTTAAGGGTCCATTCAGGTGCCTTGATGCAGTTTTGTAATTAAAAACCAGGCGTGAATTCAATAAAGAGGAGAAGTCGTATCTGTTCTCTCTTTTTATGATAAGATTTTAGCTTCCGGAAACCGAACCCTAAAGGTCCCAGAAAATGGTGGGTTTGGCCAATAACTTAATGTGTATGGGAAGCTCCTGACTTTTCTCTGACAGATAATGTCAGAGAATAGAAGGATCAGGCGAAATACATTTTTTCACCCAATCCTTTTATTCTCTCATGATATGAGCTGCCAACCAGAGGTGTCTGTCAGTGGCTCTCTCCCTATTGACAACATATACACGCTTGGGAGAGATAACTGCCACCAGATGTCAACAGCTATTGAATGTGTAGGAGCAGCTTAAGAGGGTCCTGAAAATGTAAGGAGTTGATATGGAGGATAGGTGAAGGGACATGTTGCCCAATCATTTTAAAACCTGCAGATAGATTTTTTTTTTTTTTAGCAAACTGTATTACTAATGAATATGTCTACATGGTTACTAACTGTATCGGAAGACTAGTACAAGAAAAAGTGGTGTGTCTTGTAGAAAAGGATGATTGATTCAACATGCACTTGCAACAGTTAAAGTGTAACTATTGTTTCGGTTTAAATAGTCTTCTATTAAACCTGTAACCGAGGAGAGTCTGTCTTTAGTCTTCAGCATTTTACTGAGCACTGAAGACACCTGTGTGTAACCAGTCAGATAGGCAGGGTGATGGACAGTGATAGTTAGACCACATGTCCATAGTCAGGGACTGGGGTAGTGACAAGAAGCAGGCTGGGACCTCTGCATGTTATACACAGGCATCTTCTGCAAGCTGAAGACTTAGCAACGCTGTTAGAGCTTTCATAAGAAGTCTCTCCTTGTTTTCTCGTAGAAAGAAACATATTTCTCCAATGAAGTGTATTACAAAAAGGTTTAACATCCTTGTCCCTACACTATCTTAAAAATAAACTGAAATGACTGTTACACTTTAAATAAGTTATCCAGGTTTTAAAAATGTATGGTCTATCCCAGGGGTTAGTAACCTCTGGCACTCCAGCCATTTTGAATCTACAACTCCAGCATGCACACTTGCTCAGCAGTTCTCAAAACGTCCACAGAAGTGAATGGAGCACTCTGGAACTTTCGCAGGAGCTACAGTGCCAGATATTGCTAAACCCTGGTCTATCCTATCACCATATAACAAATTCCCAAGGGCAATAACAGCTAATTGCTAGGATATCATCTCTTGATCAGTAGAGGTCTGAATGCCAGGACCCCGATGAGCCTGTGAAGACGCAGTAGCACTATTGCTGCAGATTCTTCATAGTCTGTCTCTGTACAATGATGTCTTTGTACAGCCGATTTGATGGAAGACATCTCTCTCCGAGGTGAGATCTCCACCCATCATATTATGACATGGCTTTGTGATGAGCTAAAACATACTATGAAGGGAATATTCCTTTCAGTAGTATGTGTTAGGGTTTGAGAAGAGGTGGCCTGATGGATATTCTGTCGATTATAAACTACACTATATTTCCATTTCCACAGATTAGCGTTTAGCAATACAAAATGCAAAAATAAATGCCATACAGTATATTCCTAGACAGGTGCGGCCACAAGACTTACAGAATCCATCCAGCTATCAAACAACATTCCCCAGTAAAAGTATTTTCTCTTCTTTGGGCTATTAATCATATAGCTCTATTGTTAGTAGAAGAATCTCAACACTGTTTTACCCTTCAATAGACATTTGAAAACTAGATCTTGTGAATTATTTTTTTAGTTATTGATTTGGAAGGAATTCATTTACAGTAGCTACTCACTATACCTGATATACTAGTTTTCATTTTGCGCAAAGATATTACCAACCTTCACATGTAGACTCTTACAATTAAAGAGGTATTTGGGGGTCAGAATAATGACGGTCTATCCTTAGGGTAGACCATTAAAATCAGGTTGGTAGGTGGTCCAACTCTTGGCACCTCCGTTAATCAGCTGTTTGAAGTGGCTGCGGCACTCATGAGAGCACCGCAGCCTCTCGTGCAGTGCAGGGTATCGTAGCTTTACAGCAGTCACTTGAATAGGCCAAAGCTGCAATATCCTGAAGAAGTAGATGGTTTTCAGATAGGAAACAGTTGAAGTGCAAGGTAGAGTAGATGAACCAGTTTTGCTTCATCCACATGCTCTGAACATTTTCTGCAGTATGTCAATGAGATTTTTTTTTTATCTCACCCACTTTGCTGTCGCAGAAAATTCCCAGCATTTTGCCATAAAGGGAATGTTTTTCATCAGAAAATAACCAATCATTTTAATCACCTTTAATGTTAAAAGTATTTTTAGAGTTTTTGGTGTATTAAAAATTCTACTACTGAAAAGTTACCTGTACTAACCAGGAAGTTGTGATATATTTTGGGCCTTGTGGCCAGTGTAAAAAAAATAATAATTAATCACACCAAAAATTCTAAAAGGTATGTTTAAGGTTACTTTCACATTAGCGTTTGGGGCTCTGCTTGTGAGTTACGTTTGAAGGCTCTCACAAGCGGCCCCGAACGCATCCATACAGCCCCAATACATTCTGATTGGATGCGGATCCGCTCAGAATGCATCAGTCTGGCAGCGTTTGGCCTCCGCTCCGCTCAGCAGGCGGACACCTGAACGCTGCTTGCAGCGTTCGGATGTCCGCCTGGCCATGCAGAGGCAAACGGATCCGTCCAGACTTACAATGTAAGTCAATGGGGACGGATCCGTTTGAATTTGACACAATATGGCTCAATTTTCAAATGGATCCGTCCCCCATTGACTTTCAATGTAAAGTCTGGACGGATCAGTTTGAAGCTACTTTCACACTTAAAAATTTTTCTACAATATAATGCAGACGGATCCGTTCTGAACGGATCCCATTGTCTGCATTATATGAGCGGATCCGTCTGGGCAGACCCCAGATGGATCCGCTCTAAACGCAAGTGTCAAAGTAGCCTTACATAAAAACTTGATGTAAACAACTGGTCATTTTCTGAAGACACATTCCCTTCCATAATTCTATTGGATTAGTTTTACTGACGTCCGAATGAAATGTTAGTTAACCAGCATCCTCTGCTCGTGATTAGCGTTCTTTTTTCATTCTGGGTTAAACATGTTTCTTATATGTAAAACAAAAATAAGTTGGTCATTTCATTCTCTTGGACCAGGGTTTGTTGTCAGAGATCTTACGTAAAGAAGAAGATCCTAGAACAGCATCCCAGTCATTGCTGGTGAACCTTAGGGCTATGCAGAACTTCTTAAACCTGCCAGAGGCAGAAAGAGATCGGATCTATCAGGATGAGAGGGAAAGAAGCATGAACCCTAATGTAAGCCTGTTGTCCTCATCATCCAGCAGCCCCAGCTCATCCCGCGTTCCACAGGTATGTCCAGCCAGTCCATCTTTTATGGTCTGCTACACTCTAATCTCTTTATCCGACACACTATGTACCTTTCAGAAGATATTTATTACGTATGTATTTGTGAGTGAAGTTTAGAATCTCCCTCTTGACTAATGGGCTATAAGGATCAATAGGCTTTCTGATTGTTTAAAGGGAGTTGGTCACTAGAAATTTACTGCTAAACCAGGCACAATGCCTTGGAGAGCTACCTCAGCTGAATCTAATGATGCCTTTCACTTATCAATCTGTTACATCATTCTGGAGAAAAAGTTATTTTAATTCATATACAAAGTGTTAGGTAAGTACACCGTGGGCAGCCCAAGCCACTCTGTGTATACTTACTCCTACTACTTCCTCTGCCAGCCCCTCTCTTTTCTACTTGATTGACAGGGTCAAGTTCCTGCATAATCACCTCACCTGGCCCTCAATCAATAAGGAGATGTAGGGGCTGGCAGAGTGGCTTGGGCAACAGAATAGATAAAAGTAAAAGGCATCATTACATGCAGCTGAGCTAGCTCCAAAAGGCATTGTGCCTAGTTTAACTTTGAATTTCCTTGTGACAGACTCCTTTTAAAAGGTGGCAGCAATTCCTGTTGGCCAGTCATCCAAGATGGCACACATTGGGGGTCATGTGTGCCAATGCAAATACCTCAGTTATCTGTTGTAATTGTATTGGGAAAAAAAATGTGTTCACTATGAACGCTACATGTATGAGGGTATCCTACCACTTTTACTAACACAAATTTTTTGTCTGTGTTGGCAAAAAGTTTCACATGGCCTTCTAGCTGGGTAAGTGCAGATGATTTACGGAATATTCTTTATTAAGTTGCTTCTTAGATAAGAGGATGTATTCAACATTGTTCAGTATTGAGGACTATATTTCCAACTATTCATATGTATCGTTCAGTGGCATACATAGAGAAGTAAGGGCCCGATAGTAAGGATCAAACCAGGCGCCTCACACAGGACAGAAGGGTTTCCGCCTAAACCCCTTTGAATAATCTTTGGGCCTTCGACTGCCTCATTTGCTAAAAGTTGTTCCTTTAGAGTCATGACCAAATTTTCACCCCCAGTAAAAGAGGGGATGATCCCAACTGGGCCCCCTCTTGCCCTGGGCCCCATAGCAGTCGCATGGTCTGCTACTATGGTAGTTACGCCACTGGTATATAGTCCTCTCTACCCTGCCTCCCATACTAACATACTGATCAGAAGATCCCCAGTCTGTAGAGCTGATTTATTTTCAGCACCTCAGTAAGGAGTTCAATGAACTTCTTAAGGGTTGCTTAGACTTACTAGGGCATCTCAACAAAGAGTTATAAATGTTCACAGAAACCCAATGTTTTTTTTTCATTTTGAGTAGGTTTTACTTTTTTCCCTCTATATTCATAGTGGTCCTTTTACTTTTGCTAGCATTTATCTAGACCGGTACTTAGTTCTCATATTGGAGTGGTTCATCTACAACTATTCTTGAATGAAACATGTCCCTTTAAGAAGCTGCAGTCCTCCAATTGTACAGTGTTTATGAAATCTACGAGTGACAAGTGTCTGATGAGACTTTTGTGTCTTTTCAGTCAGAATAATACTTTTATTTTGCCCTTGATTTGTCAGCTGATGGGAGAAATCATTCAATTAAAGCAGCGTGGCAGAATACAGAAAATAACAATAACAGTTTAAGAAAATTAAAGGCACAAATCAGAGGCAACCTGGGGCCTGGGTCTCGAAAATGAAATTTCTCTTTTCATTTCCGCTTATTTCCTAGGTGAAATTGGGTGTCCGACTGGTTAGCATAATGAGGATAATCGTAGCTCGAGCTATGTGCTCAGATGACATACGTACATGTTTAATAAAGGATGAGAGGGACATGAGGGAGTGCCGTAAATTGAGTAGTAATTTATTATTTAGAGACCTGTACCCATTTTCTCATTTTTTCTGGGAGAATTGGTTTTTGCACTGAAGACTTTATCAGACAACAGGAAAAGAGAACAAGATGCGCAAACACACCTCATGTATTCTACAATTGTTCAGGAATTAATCTATTCAGAATAGCACAACCCGATCTGTGTGACAGTTTAAATGTTCAATTTATATGCTCATTGGCAAAAATGCACCAAAAAGGAGTTGTTGGAATCGAATGAAACTTTCTATGTGTGAATGTAATGATGATATGTGTAAGTGATTACTATATTAGAGCAAAAGGAAAAGTGCACAATGAAAAGAAGGATCTTGTATCCTGTTGGGCCACCTCTAGCCTGGATACAAGATGAGATATGGTTGGGCATATGGCACATTTGCCCACAGATAGCGCAGCTAGCTCTGTAGATCCTGCACACTTGTAGGTTGCTGAAGCTGGCATTCCAACTGGTCACATAAATACCTGGTTGGCATTAAATATGGTAACCGGGCAAACCAAAGTGTTGAGATATGGTGGAGACATTCCCGAGTAACCCTTACTGTGTGGGTGAGCTTTATTCTGCTGAAAAATGCCTCATGAAAGCCCTGCCATTAAAAGCAACACATTTGGGCGCTGGATATTCTGCACATATCAATGAGCTGTTAGTGTCTCTCGTATCACTACTAGGGGCGACCGACTGTCGTATGTGATGCTCCCCAGATCATCACATTAGCAGTTGGGGCAGTATGTCTCTCCACAGCAAAGTCAGAGTTGAAGTGCTCACCAAGAGGCCTTCATACTCAAACATAACCATCACTGGATCCCAAACAGATGATACAGTTCCAGTCCATAGTAATTCAAGTTTCTTGTTCTTCACAACCTTTAATGGGTACTTCTGTAAAGAATAAATCAAGGCAACTGGACTTACTGTAGATTTCTTGAAAACGTTTCACTTGTTCTTCCAACGAGCTTTCTCAATTCTGAGTGACTGTACAAGAATTCTTGTACAGTCACTCAGAATTGAGAAAGCTCGTTGGAAGAACGAGTGAAAAGTTTTCAAGAAATCTACAGTAAGTCCAGTTGCCTTGATTTATTCTTTACAGATATACCATGACCTGGATAAATGAGAACCTTCACAGACTTTAATGGGTACTGTTATACCAAATTTCCTTCTGCTAAGCAGAGGAAATGGTCCGGGAAGAGACACGAGTGTTTAATGGAGGTGCCACCTGTGTCTGGATGGTGAACAACAAAATGTTCTTCTCTGTATACTGTATATAATCATATAATCAAGATAGACAGAGAATGAGAGAGAGTGGCATGCACGTACATTATGATTTGATATATACACTACTATATTATACACTGTCACATGAAATATATGCTATAGTGCACTGTTGTATTTGATGATAAGATAAATTATTACTTTTTTTTAATTCATACTCATTCATAAGTCTGTTGGGAAATAGGGTTAATTCCAGCCAATGACTTATGAAATATTAACTGTAATGTCTGCTCAAGGATCTAGAGTCAGGGAGAAAAGTCACGGTCTCTTTCCATGCACGTTCCCTATCTGCAATTATTCCTAATCACAATTAACCTGATTAGAATAATGGACAGGAAGTGTCCCACCGTAGCTAATGCTCTTTGGCACCGGCCCTATTGAATCCTTTGACAATATCTGCACAGATGGTTCAGCTAAAACATTTTCCCTTTTTCTGTCTTTTTCTTCCCCCTTCAATGTCCCTACAGATGAAAACCTGCAGTACTCCAACATCCGACATCCAGGTGAAAGTGGAGGGGGAAGCTTCCAACGTTACCATCACAGCTGCTGTTTATGATGAGATTCAGCAAGAGATGAAACGAGCAAAGGTGTCCCAAGCTCTCTTTGCCAAAGTAGCTGCTAATAAAAGTCAGGTGAGCAAGCTGGAAGGGGGGGAGTTGGCTGTATGATCTGTCCATGATATCCTGCAACCCCCATACACCCTATAAAACACTGCATCTGTTCATGTAAGCAATATGCTAGAACCGTGTCTTAAAACAGGCTGGCCAAGAACATAGAGCATTTTTCTGGCAGTCTGGTTGAAAGTGCTCAATTATCATAATTCTGTAAAGTATGGTCACATCCTGGTTTTTATTAGTTATTAAAAACAATGAAAATAATTATAATTTCAGAGAATACTAGTTATATCTGAAAATATCAACTATTCAGTCATTTATTCCACTATCCATTCATCCTTATGCATAGCTCCACAGACTAATAGCTGATCAGCTATGATTACCAATGAAGCTACTATCAGTTGTAGTATATTATGTTCAAATGGTTAGGCATCCATATAATATATGCCCTTTCGAGTCCACCATAGTAAGGACTAGTGATGAGCGGCAGGGGCAATATTCGATTTCGGGATATTTCACGAAAATTTGGGCGAATATTCGTCATATATTAACGAATTAAAGAATTCAGCATTTTTTTTCTTGATTGCAAAATTGGCAATGTAATATGTGAGTATTGCGCTTGCAATACAGGCGTGGGTCACTGTTGCTACATTTTCCAAGCTGCTAGAAGTTTCCTGAGACTGGAAAAAATGGTTGGCACGGCAGAACATTACACTAGCTTTATATGCAGATAGAGTGCTCCAATATATTCACGAATGTGAAAATAGGTAATTAATGATGCGCATATTTTGGCGCAATACGTGCAACTTCACATGTTAGCAGGTCTGACTACATATTACTGATTGGTGCACTATGTATTGTTGTGAACTTGTGACATCACAGCACTATGTCTGTAGCATGTATGTATGGACAGAAGAACCTATCACACTACCTAACACCCTGCACTGGAACCTGTCAGCTACACTACATCAGGATATAACCTACACTATATCAGGATATAACCTACACTGACCATCTCCCACTATCTGTATTATATACTAACTAATGTAATGACACATAAAAGCACAGAGCACAGCAATGTCACTGCTCTCTCTCTCTCTCTCTCTCTCTCTCAGAACTGCAAAAAAACTGCAGAAAATGACTGCTGGGAGGTTCTTGTATAGTAGGGGATAGGCAACTTTCTTATTGGTTGCTAGGCATGTTGCTAAGCTCTGACAGAGACATTTTAGCCTTCTCATTGGCCCACAAGCAAGAAGCAGGGAGGGATCATGTGTTCAGATGAAAAAAAATCTAGGATATAAAAAAAAAAAAATACTATATGTCACTATATTTTAAAGGGACACTGACAGCCCCAATTAGCATATTTAGGTATATATACGTGAGTACAGGTCTTATAAAGTCTATTAAAATGATCTAAGTATCCCCCCTGTCCACCTTATAAGTACCAAAATATAAAGTTATATAACCTGCTTGTCCGGTCACCAATCTGCCCAAGGGGCGGTGTTTCATCACAAAATGCGCCCAGCCAGCCGCTCCTAACTGCCGTTCTGAAGCCCCGCCCAGCTCATCAATATTCACTTAGCTGGGCGGCGGCTACAACTCTCCGGACTCAAGTGCTGCAGCCTCTGCTTTATGCGCATGCGCCGGGCACTTCAGTCGGGAGAGTTGTAGCCGCCGCCCAGCTAAGTGAATATTGATGAGCTGGGCGGGGCTTCAGAACGGCAGTTAGGAGCGGCTGGCTGGGCGCATTTTGTGATGAAACGCCGCCTCTTGGGCAGATTGGTGACCGGACAAGCAGGTTATATAACTTTATATTTTGGTACTTATAAGGTGGACAGGGGGGATACTTAGATCATTTTAATAGACTTTATAAGACCTGTACTCATGTATATATACCTAAATATGCTAATTGGGGCTGTCAGTGTTCCTTTAAATATTCGCGAATTCTTGAAGTGCCGATATTCGTGATTCGAGTATTCGCGCCCAACACTAGTAAGGACTACTCTTCCATTGGCTCTCCAACCTACCTAATAGAGGAGTTTCCCTCTATTTACCTCCATGTATTTAATAGGACATTTGGACAGGTATTGTATTAGTGGGACAACCACTTGAAAGACACCTGACAATGTATGACTTTTTTTTACAAGATTACATATTTTGGGATTGTTACTGTATGTAGTTTCTAAATTGTGCCAGGGATATAAACAGTCAGTGTCCTGAAAGTTAGAGCATCCATAGATATGGTGGTCACAGTTAGCTACAATGTAATGCATCGCCTTAAGGGGGCTAGCTGTCTGGCTCAGTTCATTAGCCAGGCCAGTCCTCTTCTCCATCAAGGCTGATGTAGACAGATCTGAGCTAGCCCCCTTCAAAGTCTTCTGACACAGAGAAGGTGACAGATCCCTGCCTGTGTCAGAACAAATGCCTAAAGGAAACATTGGATCTTAACTGAATGCTAGGACTATCCATGCATTATTTTGCATTTGAAATGCAATAAATAGATTTGTCTGCTATCGGACAACCCATCTCATTAAAAAACTGTACAAGCAGGAATAAAAAGTTGATCCTGAATATATAAATGTATATAAAGTACTGATACATCAGAGGTGAATGTATGCTACAAAGTATAGTGTCATCTTTAGTAAACCTACACAAATATACATGAGAAATTCATAAAAAGCCATGCTCTAATATTGATCTAGTGTGCTCCTTTGGCAACACTATGGTCCCTATAATAAGGATATTTAAAATCCACCCAGAAACAGCTTATAGACTTGGGACAAATGCTGCCTATATCGAGTATAAATTTTTCCATAAGAATTTTTTGCCATGTATATGTGTGTTTGTTCATGTATGTGATTATATCATGTATGTATTCTTAGCTGAGAATCACACAACAGGTCAACTTGCTTTTTTGCGGTCCCATGTCCTTAGTATCAAAATCCTTAATGTCCCAGCTGATGTTAATAGAATGTAGAGGATCTGCAGCCCACGAGAACAGTGCAGGCAGCATTAGCCCTGATGGGAACCTTCTACCTGATTGGTCATGGAGTGTGCTACCATAAATAATACCCTCGCCTGTTTTGAATTTCACAGATAGTCCCAAGCCTGTCTAATAAGGAAACTTTCACAGACATTAAATAAGGGTCTAACATCCCATTAGGGAGATATAAGTCATACAGACGTTTGATGGGCTCTGCAGTTAATGACCTGCATTTTGGGTGAGGTTACCACCATTGTGCAAGTTTAATAAGAAAAAATATAGTTCACGTAAAGGAATCTTCTAAATAAGGTATTGAACACACGGATGCTGTTTATGGGGCTTAAGATGAATTATGTTGAAGGTATCAGAGCCAAGTGGTCTGATAATGAGAGCCAGACAACAAAGATACATTTATGCAGGCAGCCAAGCCTGAGACTAGTCTTGTGTTGTAGAAGTTCTACTTGCTTTAACAATGTGCTGTGTAATATTCTTTTCTTGTGGACATTATATACATTATACTGTACATACATATCTTACGGCTCTGACCTAATACATACCACATTAAAGGCAGACTCATGCATTAAAGGGTTTTCCATACTCTGCTCTTTAACAGCTGGGTTACTTTAACTAGCTCAGCATCATGGGAGATATACAGTACATTACCCAGTGTTCAAAAATGTGAATTGGTGAATGTTGCAATCCTTACTTTTTATGATAGGAGGTTTTATGGTTGGTTTACATGCTATAATTTGTTCATCTGACCAATCATTGCAAAGATGTGTTTTTCTTTAAATGGGTTGGCCACCTTTTGTTTTTTTGTTTTTTTTTGCAAACCTCAGTCCTGGCCAGACCTGCAAATCGGAACTCGTTGCCACAGTGTCCCAGCTTCTTTCCTCCTTGGCCTAGTCTGCCTTGCTTGGGTTTACCACTATAGACATCCGCTTTGATGCTGCTGCAGCTAATGACTGGTCACAGCGATAATGTGTTCCCCTTGCATCATGTCAATTGGTCATGTGAAGCAAGGGGGACCCAAGTGAGGCAGCCGAGGCCAGGGAGCAAAGGGAGTAATGGGGAGCAGGCAAGTATGCTTACCTTTGCAGGTCTGACCAGAATGGGGTTTGCCCCAAAAAATGACCATTAGCAACTGTTCATAGTAGTCAAACAACATGTGTCATCAGAAAGACCCTATCACTGAATGTTGATGGTGAACAGCAAAAGAATGGCTTCCCACTTGAAACGTCCTATCGAAGAAAACATGCATGAAAACATCCTTGGTACAGTTGCACCCAACCATTCCCCAGGTTCTACTGAAATTATCTCAGATCAACATAGGGTGTAATTCATTAGGGTCACAAGGCTTAAGGCCCTTTTACATGGGTCAAGAGAGTGGGCGATGTTTGGGAATGAACATTTATAGGAATGTTCATTTTTGATCATCTGCTCATTCGCTACATTTACATGCAGCAATGGTCCGACATGTAACATTGTTAGTATGATCATTTATCCTTATAAAGTATATTTGTTTGTTGGCAGGTAGAGATGAGTGAATTTCCTCTTATGAAATTCGTTCACACTTCGTTTGTTGGTTAAAGGTGAACTGCGTTATGGATTCCGTTACCACAGACCATAACGCAATTCTATGACGGAATGCATAACAGAATGCCTTTAGAGGCATTCCGTTATTCATTCCGTCATAACAGAAGTCTATGGGCTGCAAAACGGATCCGTCCTGTTTCCGTTATGCAGAAGAGGACTCCCCTGCATAACGGAAACGGGAGGCAGCCCACAGGCTTCTGTTATGACGGAATGAAAAACGGAATGCCTCTAAAGGCATTCTGTTATGCATTCCGTCATAGAATTGCGTTAAGGTCCGTGGTAACGGAATCCATAACGCAGTTCACCTTTAACCAACAAAGTGTGAACGAATTTCAAAATAGGAAATTCGCTCATCTCTATTGGCAGCTTATACCTGTTTATACGGACTGATGTGATGCCGATGAACAAAAAGTTTAGGTGCTGCATGAAAGATGCTATCCCTCAACAAACGAGCGCTTACTCAGTTGTTGGGTTAATGGCAGCACAATTACATAGAGCAATTATTGGGAATGAGCTTTTGTCATATGAATGCTCATCACTAATAATCTTTCTGTTCCTTGACAATGTCAAAGCGCCCTAAGTCACCTCATGTTGACAGTTTCTGTTTGTCCTGAGATGTTTTTACGTTGTTACTACATCAGGGTAATTTACTTATTGTCTCTCAAAGATAACCTTAGCTTACCTGAGTAGCGACAGCTAACAATCACAGTATAATGCAAACCACAGGCAAATGAGATCAATGAGCACTGCACAGAGGTCCTTAAGGTCATTTGGCTTCATGGTTTGGGGGATTTTGTTCTACATTAACCAAATAACATTCTAGTGCAATAAACATCATGAAACCTGAAGCTTCCCCTTCATGGGTTTGAGGCTACTCTTGTAATACACAACATTCACATGTTCTCTTATGAATGAATATATTTTTTGGAAAGGGTTGTACAGGTTTAAAACACATGACTGCTTTCTTGGAACAGCAGCGCCACCCCTATCCACATGTAGTTTGTGGTACTGCAACCCCATCTCATTTTTTTTTTTTATGGGGCTGAGCTACAATACCACAAACAACCCATGGACAGGTATGTTACTGTTTCTGAAAGAAAGCAACCATTTTTTCCTAATTATATACAACCCCTTAAAGTTAGGCATTATGAAAGTGAAAATTAGGGTGGGTTCACACTAGCGTTATGGAGTCAGTTATGGCTTTCCGTTATAACATGGTTATAATGGAAAATAACGGAATCCATAGGATGGAATGCAAAATGGAAGCCTTTAAGAGGCATTCCGTTTTGCTCCATCCTAATAGAAGTCTATGGGAAAACATAACAGAACCATCTGGACGTTATGCAAGACGGAAAACAATGTCCTGTCGATCCTGTAAAATCCATTATGCTTTCCCATAGGCTTCTATTAGGACGGAGAGCAAACGGAATGCCTTTTAAAGGCTTTTGTTTTGCATTCCGTCATAATGCAAGTCTATAGGCAGCAAAACGGATCCGTCCTTCCGTCTTATGGATTCCGTTATTTTCCGTTATAACCATGTTATAACGGAAAGCCATAACGGACTACATAACGCTAGTGTGAACCCACCCTAAAACTGAACAGAATATAGAAAAAGATAAAATAAATGCTGATCTTCATGCTGATGAGAGAGTGCTGTGTGAATGAGAAAACCTGTTTGTTACTTCCTCCCCATGTCCTTCAAATTATTCCTAATGTAAAAGTTGATCCATGTGAAAATGGCTAAACTTTTTGGACAAATTAACCTAGACATTTTGGCGTAATAACCACAAAATAACATTAATACAGACATAAGCTACAAAAAAAATAAAAGCTCTAAGCCATAAAAACCTACTATTTGCATAAAAAATGAAAGCTTATTGAATGCAGCAGAAATGAAAAAAAAAAGTCATTAAAAGGTTTCGGAGGACATAACTATAAAACATGATAGCCACCTTCTGTGAACTACACGAGAGTAGTAGCCACATATGGTATGTGTAAGATGAAGGATTACTCCATGGAGAAGGAGCGCATGTAAAGCCTAAAGTGCTTAGTGCGGCAAGTAGAACATTTGCATAGTTCAGCAGAGTCTACCCATATAACTACACATATATGGATGAAATGGCATTACAGACCACAGTGGCGACTGTGGCTCGGATAAGTGTTTCAACATTGCTTCTTTTAGGAGATCAGTAAGCTAGAGCCCTACAGTATATACGCAGAACGTGGTAACATTCCTTTAGGCCATGTTCACATAGGGCAGTTTGGTGCAGTCTTCTAGTATTCCAGGATCAAATGTTAAAGTTTATTTATTTTTTATTTTTTTCCAGGATTTGCTTGCTTGCAATCTAGGCTTTATATTGTGTGGTACTTAATGAAAGAATCATACTCACCTGCCTCCCTGTCACTCCATTCCTGTGCCCTGGCTGTTGTTGGATGATCTTTTGGTCCCTGCCTTGTTTACCGCCAGCCAGGGTACAGATAAGTGCAAGGTCTTTTGTACCGCTGCAGCCAATGACTGGCCTCAGTGGTGACATGTCCCCAATGTTCCTTTTGACCCAGAGTATCTTGATGCATAGGGACACATCACCAGTTATTGGCTGCAACAGGTGAAGGTGAAGAAGAAGGTCTGAATGGGAGCCAGGGCACAGGACCATAGCAGCAGGGAGCAGATCAGCATTAATCTATCATTAAGGCAAACCCTTTAAATGGAGAGTACATAGTAGACGATGCCCAGTTTGAACCTGACCTTAAGGGCTTGTTCACACGAACGTGTGAAGCCCGTGCCCGTGCTGTGGACCACAAATTGCAGTCCGCAATGCACGGGCACCTTCCGTGGGGCAGTCGTATGGGGATCGCAAACCCATTCACTCGAATGGGTCCGCGATCCCTCCGTTCCGAAAAAAGATAGAAGATATTCTTCGCACCGCAATCTTTTTGCGGTGCGGAGGCATGGAACGGAACCCCAGAATGCACTCCGTAGTGCTTCTGTAGTGTTCCGTTCCGTGCTTCCGTTCCACACCATTCCACATCTCTGGATTTGCGGACCCATTGAAATGAATGGGTCCACATCCGTGATGCGGAATGACAATGAAACGGTGCCCGTGTATTGCGGATCCTCAAGGATGACTATCCAGATGCATCCATGATTAAAGCCTTAACATTATATTGTGGAGTGAAAGTGTACAGAGCTTCATATATGGCGTCTATATCTCCAAACAGACAGGTTACAGGGCCAAACTTGTGCTTTATTCTTGCTCCAGAAGAACATAAATAATACAAAACAAACACCTGCCCGAATTCGAATATTGCCCCTGCCGCTCATCACTATCTGGGATGGGCTTTTACCCCCCAGTAATGATCCCAGCCCTGGGATGGAAGGGGTGGATAGGGAGATCCCACTACCAACCTAGCTCACAATCCGAGTAAAATCCAGCCCTTAAATACTAAACAAAATAGCTCCAGCAACTATTCCTTGCTGAAGCCAGCACCAATCTGGAACTTTACTTATTTCTCCCAGTTGAAGAACCTGGGTGAGATATACCCCTCTTCCAGAATCCTTATTCACTATAGCGTTCACATCACCACAATATATATATATATATATATATATATATAGTAAGGTGAGAGGTTTGATTACCAGACTGGCGGAACTCTTGGCAGTGTTTGATCTATTGTTACAAACTAAGTGAGAGATAAGCCAGTTTATTGGCTGACCGACCTTTTTGGCTGCTTCTTACATTGCCCCCCTAAGTCGCCAGCTTTGCTGTGAAATGCATTGTAGCGAAAACCACTAGGAACCCACTTAAGCTGCTAAATGAATAGACACACAAACCCCCCTATATACCACATGGCAAAATATAATGAGGGTTGGAACTGTTAAATGACTGAAACTGCTAAATGCATAATGCTACTTGGCAAAACTACTGTGCATTTAACGGTTTTCCACTCTGTAATAAATGACATATGTGGAAAACGTGCAGTAAATGTGAAAAACGGCACAATTGGTTTAGCAAACGTGCCCTTTTTTCTCTCTGTTCCTCCTCGTGTGAATATCAAAGTTGTGCAGCCTGTAATGGATGGTTTTATGGGCCACTTGAGCAAGACTTGTGGGTCACACACTTGGTATTATAAATGTCTACATAAGACACCAGCTTCCATGCAGAGCACTAAGTTGTGGCTACCACAGCACATTTAACCCCTTGTGTGGCTGAATAGACTATGCAGTATATAGAATTAAATTTTCAATCTAGCTCTATGCACGGTAGTCCATTTACTACATGCAGCTCAAATATGCCAAGAGGCAGGTGTAAAGTAAATTATCCTCCAAATTTTTTATTACACTGACCAAAAATATAAATGCAACACTTTCGGTTTTGCTCCCCTTTTGCATGAGCTGAACTCAAAGATCTGAAACATTTTCTACATACACAAAAGACCCGTTGCTCTCAAATATTGTTCACAAATCTGTCTAAATCTGTGTTAGTAAGCTCTTCTCCTTTGCTGAGATAATCCATCCCACCTCACAGGTGTGGCATATCAAGGTGCTGATTAGACAGCATGAATATTGCACAGGTGTGCCTTAGACTGCTCACAATAAAGTCCACTCTGAAATGTGCCGTTTGATCACACGGCACAATGCGACAGATGTCTCAATGTTTGAGGGAGCGTGCAATTGGCATGCTGACTGCAGGAATGTCTACCAGAGCTGTTGCCCGCGCAATGAATGTTAATTTTTCTACCATAAGCCATCTCCAAAAGCATTTCAGAGAATTTGTCAGTACATCCAACCGGCCTCACAACCGCAGTGTCACTACCAGAGCTTTGAGACGTTCTCACAGCTCTGTGTCTCCACCCCTGTGATGATGTCACTTAGAGTTTGGAGGTGTTCTCACTGTTCTGTCTCTCTGCCCCTGTGATGAGGTCTTTACTCCGAGCTGTTCCTCCTGCGTTTGATTTCCCTGCCTTTAAATCACCCCTCCTCCTATTGCAGGGCGTGGATTATATTTCTCTTTTCAGTTGTAGCTCTGCCTTGAGTATCTTCATTCTTAAGCTATTAGTTCTCTGGACCTGTGTTCTGTTGCTGCAAGCACTCCGGATATTGCCAGCGGCCCTTGGATCCGTCATCTCTGCGGCTGCAGCTCCATCAGCTAAGTGTGCAGACATTGTTGTGTACCTGGTGATTTTCTGACTGGATCCGAGGTGGCCACGGTTCCCTCCATATTCTGAGCAGGGCATCGGTGGCCGTGCCCCTTCCACTATTGTAGGGGTTACAGGGCTCATCAGTCTTAGGCACGCGGGCATGCCTCGTTCCACCACATGGATCCGGGCATGTGCTTTAGCAGCATAGGGAGAGTGTTGAGGGTCTGACAGGGGTCACCCTTTCTCTTCCCTAGTTTGGGTCCGGTCAGTAGCTCTTTTACTGTGTATGCTCTTGTTACCCTTAAACAGCCGTGACACGCAGACCACGTGTAACCACACCAGCCCAGGACCTCCACATCCAGCATGTTCACCTCCATAATCGTCTGAGACCAGCCACCCAGACAGCTGCAGCAACAATCTGTTTGCATAACCAAAGAATTTCTGCACAAACTGTCAGAAACCATCTCAGGGAAGCTCATCTGCATGCTCGTCATCCTCATCGGGGTCTGGACCTGACTGCAGTTTGTCATCGTAACTGACTTGAGTGGGCAAATTCTCACATTCAATGGCGTCTGACACGTTTGCTGACGTCAACGTTGTGAATCGAGTGGCCCATGGTAGCCGTGGGGTTATGGTATGGGCAGGCGTATTTTATGGATAACGGACATAGGTGCATTTTATTGATGGCATTTTGAATGCACAGAGATACCGTGACGAGATCTTGAGGCCCATTGTTGTGCTATTCATCCACGACCATCACCTCATGTTGGATCATGATAATGCACAGCCCCATATTGCAAGGATCTGTACACAATTCCTGGAAGCTGAAAACATCCCAGCTCTTGCATGGCCAGCATACTCACCGGACATGTCACCCACTGAGCATGTTTGGGATGCTCTGGATCGAAGTATACGATAGCGCGTTCCAGTTCCTGCCAATATTCTGCAACTTCGCACAGCTATTGAAGAGGAGTGGACCAACATTCCACAGGCCACCTGATCAACTCTATGCAACGGAGATGTGTTGCACTGCGTCAGGCAAATGGTGACCACAACAGATACTGACTGGTTTTCTAATCCCCCAGTAAGGCAAACTGTGCACATTTCAGAGTGGAATTTTATTGTGGGCAGTCTAAGGCACACCTGTGCAATATTCATGCTGTCTAATCAGCACCTTGATATGCCACACCTGTGAGGTGGGATGGATTATCAGTGCTCACTAACACAGATTTAGACAGATTTGTGAACAATATTTGAGAGTAATGGGTCTTTTGTGTGTGTAGAAAATGTTTCAGATTTTTGAGTTCAGCTCATGCAAAATGGGAGCAAAACCGAAAGTGTTGCGTTTATACTTTTGGTTAGTGTATCTGGGTGCATAAAAGAGTGCACTTGATTTTTTTTATTTACATGTTTTGCAGTGCAGCTATTTTTTTTTTTTTTTTTATATTTAGTTGGAAACAGAATCCTGGTCCATAGACTTGAAACCTGATTTCTACAGCTCAATGTAATATATATAGAATATATAGCATGCATTAGATAAATAAAAGCTGATATCTGGATCCTTTTCAACATTTGAGCCTTTTACGGACATTTGCAGGTGTGAGATTTCAAGACTTGGTGTTGCCAACAGCACTTCACATATAGAAAAAATAGTGCAACAGTACAAAACAACAGTGGTGTCTAAGCCACAACCAACCAGATGCTTGCTCAATTTTAAGCTCCACCTTAAGGTTGTCATAGCATTGACCTATTATAATTGTTTATTCTCTCCTGGAAGCTTCTAGGGGAGAACACCCTGATACTATTCAACAATGTTGATGTGCACTCCCTAGGTAGCTTGATTTTCAGATATGGAAGGTTGGCCATTTTAGATAGCTGTTGGATGAACTATTGATGGTCTCTCCCAACCATCCCCTGCACATGCATGTGTGACTGAGCATGCATATGTTCTGAATGCAGAGAGGAGGCTTATCTCCTCACGAATAAAAGGATAGGGCATGTTGAAATCCAATGGCTTGATCCTTCTCACTCCCCCCCATCCCCAGCATCCACTGACAGCCGGCTCTGCTGAAATTGATGAGCTCAGCTGACATTAATCTACTCCGTATGGCCTGCTTTAGTACTGTGTTACCCTATATTAATGTATATACACAGTAAAGAGTCAACAGACTCAATAGATAAAGAAAAAATAGTAAAAATGGAATAACATTTGGAATGTGATAACTTCCTTCAATTTAAGTTAAAGTTTTTTTTCCGATTTTTATCCTCAGGTACATTCATGTATCAACTGGGCTTAGAGCAGCTCAGACCCATTCAAGTGAATTAGGCTTGAGTGCGATACCAAGCACAGCCACTATACAGAGTATGGCGCTGTGCTTGGTAAGCTGCGAGAAGGCAACTGCGCTCACAGGAACCGTGCTGCCTTTTCAAAACAGCTGATCGGTGGGGGTCCCAGGTGTTGGACCCCCACTGATCAGAATACTGATGACCTTTCCAGATGATAGGTCATCAGTTAACATATCCTAAAAATGATTTGGTGATGGGGGACATATGTTCCACTCTCTTTTTGTACCGATCGGCTGGGGTCTGACTCCTGGCACCCTGGACAAACACTGTAGCTTCTTCATACTATGCCAGGCAGAGTGCTAAGCATTATATAGCGTCTCTGCTTGGTACTGCAGCTCAATCCCATTCACTTCACTGCACCAAGGACATGTGGTGGTTGGATGTGACATCACAGGCCTAACGCCGCAGCCTCTACAAACAGCTGATCTTCGGGAGTGCTGAGAGTCAGGCCCTTGCGATCAGATAATGATGGCCTATTCTATGGATAGGTCATCAATATATAAATCCAGGACTACCGCTTTAAGGACTAGTGCCACAATAGAACTGATTATAACCTCATATACAACAGACACAGACAGCAGAGGGCCCCTGTGCAAAAATAGTATTTGGGTCCCTTGCTTTACAATATCACATTACTAAGCACTCCCTTTATGTCTCTCTGACAATATACCAGTAACAGTGAGCTATGAAATCTATAAAATTCATTACATACAATCTAATACAATTAAGCTACTAACTGCTTTTAAAATAGCAGTGGGCCCTCTTACCTAGTGGACCCCTGTGCAACTTTAAAGATAGCACATATAGAATAGGAATTATACATTTGGAGTTGATAAAATATGTTTTATCTGTGTCATGTATGCTACAAGGTGCCAAACGTCATCCTTCAACACTAGCATTAATATGGACCCAAAAAAACTGTGTATTAGGCAATAGTTACAGTATGTCCAACACATATTCAGTGTAATGGTTACTTTTTGGCTAAAGATAATGCTGCTTTATCTTAAAGGGGTAGTTCAGCCTTTTTTAAGTGATGGACTATCGTGAGAATAAGCATCACTAGCGAATTGGCAGAGGTCCGATCAGCTGTTTGGGTGTAGCTCCATTGCTGGAAGTTGGCACCGGAGATAAACAGCACCGTCAGCATTGTAGTGGAGGGAGTTCACTGCTACAGTGATGACTGTTGTCCACTACAATGTTGACAGTGCTGTGTAGTTCTGGTGTTGACTCCTGAACTAGTGGTGGCCTATCCTAAGGATAGGCCAAAAAGTAAACATTGGACAGCCCCTTTAATTCTTGTCTTCCTATATTAAGTAGAGGTATAGGAAAGTATAGGTTAAGTAGGAATAAGCTGGTTCACTATTTATTGCTACCTGGTATTTTCGAGTGACTGCTGAGAAAAAAAAAAAAAAAAAAAAAAAGAATCATTTTGAGTCGACCTTGACATTGAAAGACACTGAATACACACCTTTTTCTTACAAACATTTCAGTATGGTAGTTAGACCTTTCTCAAGGTGAGAAATACCAGAGTGTCAGGCTGAAAGTCTGCTCGTATTTTATACCACACTAACAAAGTAAATATGTTTAACTTGACATATTTTACCTTCCTCATTCTCTTATCTTGCTGTCACTTGCAAGACTACTTGTTAAGATCACAGCATGGAGATTTATGGGTTTCTGCATAGCTCTCAAGCATGTTAATTCCTTGAAAAACCATGACTTTTGATATTTAAGAGGGCGAGACTAATGAACAATATGAGGGCATGTTATATATTTTGGTCATATGTTGTCATTGGGTTGGCGAACTTCTGAAGTATATACAGTGATTCTGATCTAAAGGTGACTATAAAACTTTATGGACAAATTATAGCAAATAGATGGGTGTTTATGTTCCTCTACCCAAAGCAGAAAAAAAATGAAATGGAGATTTTAACAACTTATTGCTATCAGTAAGAAAAAAACAAGTAATAGTCTTGTAGTAATGATAAAAAAGGGCCACAACTACAAGAATATTATTTCCCTTATTGAAAGCAGTAAGAACAATTTCAGCTCTACAGTAACTTACTTCAAGGGGTTGCCCCATGAAAAATATTCTGCAGTTTTCAAACCAGCTCCTGGATCTTAATACTTTTGTAAGTGCATGTAATTAAAAAATGTGTATAGCTGCTGAGTTATTCAATAAAATGTATCTGCCTAGGGCCATCTTCTGCTTGTTTTCTTATTTCTCTGTCCATCACACAGAGATGGACACACATGCTCAGTTCTATCTTTGAACGGCCTCCTAAGCTTTGATAAAGAGAGCGCTGCAGCAGAAAGGACATACACCCTGAGAAAGGCCATGCTCCCTTAGCTGCCATCTTGATATAAATCTAGTAGAGCTACTGGAACAGTATTTATTTATTTTATGCACTTATATAGCGCTACCATATTCCTCAGTGCTTATATAGCGCTACCATATTCCTCAGCGCTTTACAGACATTAGTATCACACTGTCCCCAATGGGACTCACAATCTAAGTTCTCTATTAGTATGTCTTTGGAGCGTGGAAGGAAACCAGAGTACCCAGAGGAAACCCACACAAACACAGGGAGAACATACAAACTCCATGCAGATGTTGTCCTTGGGCATATTTGAACCTACGACCCCAGCGCTGCAAGACACCAGTGCCAACCACTGAGCCACCGTGCTGCCCAGTAGACGATAAAAAAAATGAAAAGGAAGACCTGCCAGAGTTCTCACTGTCTATACCAGTGGCATTCTATCTCTGCCACTGGACTGGAAATCCTGCCAGTCAACTAGATGTACCATTCCTGTGAATAGTCACACAGGCTGTAATCGTACCCACATACCAAAGGGGGTCTGACGTCACCAGAGCCTTTTCTGAGTACTATGATCAATTGGCATAATGTACATGCTAGATTTTAAAAATGTTTTTTCATAACATTCTTTTTCAGACAATTTGTATAAAAGCATTCCTGTAAAGCTATTATAGAGAGAAATATACCAGATAGCTAATATGAGCTAGATAAGTAGATAGATAAATAGATAGATAATAGATAGATAGACATATTATTAGAGAGATAGATGGAATAGATTATTCTGATTTATATGTGTTTATGGTCATGTTTTTTAATATACAATTTTGCCTGATATTTTCTTTTAATCAGAGAATCCGTCTATTCATCCATATGGCAGATTTATAACTCTTCCAATTACCGTGCAAATTATTGCTAATATTAGCTCATGAAAGTGTTTCTGCTCTGCAGGTTGGTTATTATTTATAAAAATCACACAAGCAGCTGATACATTCATAAGCTAATTATTTTGGCAGCTGGGTACACACTGAGCAATATGGCTGCAACTGAGCAGATTTTTTTGGTGCTTGCTGCGGTGAATTCATGCAGGGGGGAATAGTACAGAAGACAGACTGAGCTTGGATCCATAAATGCCATTTCTCTGAACAGGACTGCTCAGATATTGTGTCACTTATGTGGTTAAATATTATAAGATTTAGGATTTCTTTTCATTGTGTAAAGTCTGCCCTGATAATATTATTTTTTGTCTTAAATGCACACTATGCACAAAATAGCTGCTGTCACATACAATATATGAAGGAATTGGTAGTTGTGCAACACAGACTTTCCAAAAAATATTAATCATACTTTTAAGACTTTGATTTTTAATATTGTATTTTTTTCGAATAGGAAGCAATGAACAGAGATGATATGGATAATGATAGAAGAATCCTCCAAAGTAGTGATGATCGAGCATACTCTGCCGAACAGCTGTTCGGCCCGAGCATCTCGATGCTCAGCACATGGCGGTACTCAGCCGAGTACCACGTGTGCTCGAGCGCAATGCTCGAGTCTCCTCCCTGCACCTTTCTTGGCTGCCACGCAGCCAAAAAACGTACAGGGAGGTACTGGCACGCACTGTAATGCCGTAGCCATGTTGGCTACTGGCATTACAGTGATTGGCTGTCCGAAACGCGTCATCAGGTGCTATAAAGCACCTGATGACAAGTGTTCTGCTCAGTCTTAGTCAGGGAGAGCTGAGCATAGGAAGGGAAAGACAGTGTAGGGAGTGTAATAGGAAGATTTTTATACAAAAAACTTTTCAGAGACCCAAAAGTCCTTTTAAGCACTATTGTGTGTGACAGCAGCAATACATGTTTTTAGTGCATCCTGCTCCAAATAGCGTCTAGTATCTGTTTAAAGTGTGCACATCCCAAAAATATCAGTGACATCCAGTGTACTTTTCCCGTAGATGGTGTCCGCTGCGGACAGTTAAATTATCCGCGCCACATCTCCTGTGTAAAGTGTACGTATCCAAAGAATATCAGTGACATCCAGTGTACTTTTTCAATACACGTCTGCTGCGGACAGTGACATTAGCTGTGCCATAGAAACATATGTGTCGGCAGATAAGAACCATTTGGCCCATCTAGTCTGCCCAATATACTGAATACTATGAATAGCCCCTGGCCCTATCTTATATGAAGGATGGCCTTATGCCTATCCCATGCATGCTTAAACTCCTTCACTGTATTTGCAGCTACCACTTCTGCAGGAAGGCTATTCCATGCATCCACTACTCTTTCAGTAAAGTAATACTTCCTGATATTACTTTTAAACCTTTGCCCCTCTAATTTAAAACAATGTCCTCTTGTAGCAGTTTTTCTTCTTTTAAATATTCTCTCCTCTCTAACCTTGTTGATTCCCTTTATGTATTTAAAAGTTTCTATCATATCCCCTCTGTCTCGTCTTCTAAGCTATACATGTTAAGGTCCTTTAATCTTTCCTGGTAAGTTTTATCCTGCAATCCATGTACCAGTTTAGTAGCTCTTCTCTGAACTCTCTCCAAAGTATCAATATCCTTCTGAAGATATGGTCTCCAGCCATATCTCCAGTTTAAAGTGTGCGCATCCCAAAAATATCTGTGATATCCAGTGTACTTTTTAAATAGACGATGTCTGCTGCAGACAGTGAAATTAGCTGCGCTACATCTCCTGTGTAAAGTGTGCACATCCCAAAAATATCTGTGACATCCAGTGTACTTTTAAAATAGATGGTGTCCGCTGCGGACAGTGACATTACTAGTGCCACATCTTCAGTGTAAAGTGTGCGCCTAAAAATTTTATTTGTGACATACAGTGTACTTTTTACGTAGACGCTTTGGACAGTGACATTACCGGTGGTAGCTCTCCTGTATAACGTTTCCTCATCCCAAATACCTGTAACATTCCCTGTAATTTGTATTAGCCACTGGTTGCAGCATTGACATTATCTGTGGGATATCTCCTGTGTGATGTTTCCACATCCCAAATACCTTTTGAAATTTTTTTGCGCATACAGTTCCAAATCCTACGCTACTGTACGTGTGACATACTTTGAAGCATATATCACATTTAAAATCAAGAAGGCGAGCAGTAAGGGACAGGGAAGTGGCTGTGATGCTGATAGTGCACACAGAGGCCGTGGCCCTGGGCGCGTTGAAACTGCTAACAGAGCACAAGAAAAACTGTCATCTACGATACCTAGCTTCATGTCCCAAATTACAGAGCGGCGCCGGACACCACTCTTGAAATCAGACCAGTGCAACCAGGTGATCGGTTGGATTGTAGCAGATAATGCTTCCAGTCAGTTAAGCACCACCCTGTCTTCCACCAAGTCCAGTCTTGATACTCCTTCCTCCCACCATGGAGAGTCTGGGCAAACAAGTGATACCACACTCGGATATTAAGAGGACCTCTTTTCCTCGCCATTCCTGGATTTGGCCCTCTTGCCAAGCACACTTGAAGAGGGACAGATCTTGTGCCTGATTCCCAAACTCCTGAGCATCCACAGTCACAAGAAGATGAAGGTGGGGAATGGCAATTACTGTTTAATGAGGTGGATGATGATGAGACACAGTTGCCAATAACTCAACAGCAATTACGGTCCCACGAGGTTGAAGAAGAGGGTGAGACACAGTCAATCACTGAGGTTGTGGTTAGGTCAACAAGTCAGAAGGATGAGCAGAGTGAGGAGATGGAAGAGGAGGTGGTGGACGATGAAGTCACTGACCCAACCTGGGAAGGTGGAAAGCCGAGCGAGGACAGCAGGGATCTGCAGGATCGCAACAGGCTGGAAAAGGCAGTTGGGGGGCAAAAGGGAGAAGGCGGGCCACACCAAACAGGCCCGCAACTGTTCCATGGAGCACTCCCTTGCGGAAATCTCCCTTGCCAAGGGGTAGGTGTTCCTCAGTCTGGCGCTTTTTTGAGGAAAGTGCAGATGACGAAAGAATTGTAATTAGCAACCTGTGCCATACAAAATGAGCAGGGACGTGAACACTAGCAACCTCACCACCACCAGCATGATCCGCCACATGGCATCAAAGCACCGTAATAGGTGGGCCGAACGCCTGGGTCCACAATCTGTGTCTGCGGGTCACACCACTGCCTCATTTCCCCCAGTGTTACATGCTGGCCAATCCCCTGTCCTGACGCAGGCCCGGATGCCTCCCGCCCTGCACCTGGACCTTTGCAAGCACCATCAGCGACCACATCCACTTCCTTGTCTCAACGCAGCATCCAAATGTCCTTACCCCAGGAATTTGAATGCAAACGCAAATACCCAGCCACCCACCCACAGGCCATAGCACTAAATGTGCAGCTTTACAAATTACTGGCCCTGGAAATGTTGCGATTTAGGCTTGTGGACACTGAGGCCTTCCGCAGCCTGATGTCGGCGGCCGTCCCTCGTTACGCAGTTCCCAGCCGACACTATTTTTCAAGGTGTGCCGTGTCCGCCTTCACCAACATGTGTCCTGTAACACCTCCCCATGTTTTGGTGGTGTTTCCATCAATTTCTGATGTTTTCCTATGAATCAGGCACCCTTTCCTCTTTAGAGCAAGGGGTGCCTAATTTAATGCTCAGTTTCTCCCATTGACTTCCATTATACTCGGGTGCTCGGTAGGGCACCCGAGCATCCCGATATGTTCGGCCCGAGCCCCCGAGAACTATGGTGCTCGATCAACACTACTCCAAAGCTTTACCAAACTTCTATTTAAATCAATTAAATTGACTTGCTGTATAATTCTAAATTTATAATATCTTGTGAAGTGCAAATGAGGCTTTTTTTTCAATATTTTGGAAAAGTTGCATTTCATAAATAAGGATACAATGTAACATAACCTCGCCCAGTCAGCCACCCTGAAGCACAAAGTGATGTACCGTACTTAGCACAAACAGTAATTCTTTATGGTGCAAATACATCATAAATCAAGCACGTAAACGATATACCATTATTTTCCCAAAAAAGCCTCATAAAAAAGTATTCTTCTAGCTTACATATATGAGGACCATTATGTTACTTGAAGTTAACAGTACGTTATCATAGATTACTGGTTTTGGTATTATGCTTAATGATTTACAGTATGATTTACATATGTCCCTAAGGCCCCATGCACACAACCGTATGTATTTTGCGGCCCTCAAATTGTGGATCCACAAAATACAGATACTATCCATAGTACTTCAGCTCTTTTTGCAGACCCATTGACTTCATAGGTCCATGGGTGCATTTTGCAGATAAGTATAGGACATTTTCTATCTGTTTGCAGAACGGACATAGGGATGCGGAAAGCCCATGGATCATCCATGTGCTTTCCACATCCATATGTCCTTTACACAAAAAGAGAGAATATGCAAATTGCAGACCATGAATTCATTGAAGTGAATAGGTCCATAAAAAAAAAATACGGACGTCACACGAACTGCATCTGTAGTTTGCAGATCCAAAAAGATACAATTGTGTGCCTAATAAGTACAGAATATGCAATGGTTGGGCAGCACGGTGGCTTAGTGGTTAGCACCAGTGCCTTACAGTGCTGGGGTCTTAGGTTCAAATCTGACCAAGGACAACATCTGCATGGAATTTGTATGTTCTCCCAGTGTTTGCATGGGTTTCCTCCCACACTCCAAAGACATACTAATAGGGACCTTAGATTGTGAGCCTTTTTGGGGACAGTTGGATGCTAATGTCTGTAAAGCGCTGAGGAATATAGTAGCGCTATATAAGTGCATAAAAAGGATTAGATACCATTGTTTTGGTACCATGGGTCTAGGGCTTTTTGCTTGGATGCTATAGAAAATATGAATAAGGCTGGGGGCCTATATTTTCACAGTAGTAAGTGCATGGCATTTTTCAGCTGAGGATCCTATCTACAAGCATTCATAATGCTGTCAACACCACAGAGTTAAAAGTTGCACAGATCAGTGACAACTAGTGTAGTAGGACAGCGTGGATGTATTCACTTCTAAAAAAAAAACTTTCATCCTTTCCCTCATCCAGAATAGAGCAGGTCTTTGCAAATGTGGCCTTTCTCTTGTAAAAACAAGGCAGTCTTGTGTTACAGATTACCCGATAAATCCCCAGTGCCTTCACAGTTCACTGCCTACAGCTGCTACAGATGGGCAGGAGCCCTCTCTGTCTCTGCTCTGTGCAGCCGCCAGTTGAAGGAGAAAATGGAATGATCAGGCTATTAACATCGGAGCCGTGAGGAAGACGAGGCACAATAAGAACAGCTGGTGTTTCTGCCTTGGCCGATACAGCGAAGATAATCAAATCTTGACTTTTCCCCCCTATTTATTTATGTTTGGGGAGTGATGTGTGGTGGAGGATGGGCAGAAATGAGGGCATAGAGGTTAAAGAGTTAATAGTTAAATCTGTAATGCACAGAGTTACTTTGAGGCACTTATTGATGGATTGGTTGTGGCCTGCAATAGGTTGGTCTTACCCCTAGTGGTTTTTATAACACTTTGATGAAAATATCTGATCAAGACAATTACCGCTATGTGTGAATAGGTAAAATGATCAGATGAAAAAAAAGTCTGAAAATGATTGGGGTGGCATAAAAAATTCCAATCTGGTTAGCGTTATTACTGTGGTCGTGAAGAACCAACATTGGATGGAATCGGAAAACCTTGTTACAGGAGGTAGCAAGTCTAACTTAGTGTGCATGGCCAGCTCGTGTTAGTGGGATTGGGGACTCTTCTGGTCTTGCTAGAAGAGCGTCTGGGCATGTAACATCTTGTGCTTGATGTCTGAAGGTTCCTTTTTGGAAACATAAAATTGGAAGAATCATTAAACAGGAATGCAGCGTCAGTTCTGGAATGTAATACTATTTTCATAACTCTGCCTTAAAACAACTTTTACGTGTTGAAAAAAGTCAACATAAATCAAGAAGGACTTGATTTCTGTTGATTGCTGCAGGTACTTCACAGGGATATCTGATATGATCTGACCATAAATATGTATACTCAGTCAGTGCAAATGGGAAGAAAGACCCACACATGTCAGGCTCTAACTTTTTAACATACTTTACTGTGAGAGTGCAGATACACCTGGGCCCTGATATCTTCCATGTAGGAAAATACTAGTTGTATAACCAGGGACAAAAGTGACAGTTGTACAATAGTGTAGTAACAATGAGAAAGGTTATAATAATATGCAAAAAAATACCAAAATAAAATAAATATTAAGGGATTGCTTCAAGATTGAAACTCATCACCTATCCACAAGACCTCTGGGACCCCCATTGATCATGAGTGTAGGTATCCTGGGTCCCCTATTTGGATGGAGTAACAGTTGAACATGCGCACTGCTGCCCTGTTCAAAGTCTATGTAACTGCAAAAGAAAGGCCAACACTTGGCTGTATCTGTCAGTACTGAATATCAGTTTGAATGGAGAGTCAGTGCTCATGCTTGAAAGCTACTGTATTCAAACAGGAGACAAGGGATCACCATTTTTGCAATCTGTCCTGTGGAACTCCAGATTTCACAAACCTATCGTGATTGGTCATAAATTTCAACTTTGGGACAATCCTTTTATGTCTGTGCAGAGTGAGGTTTGGAGAACCCTACTACAGTACTTGCATTGGACCAGCAGCTTCAAGCTACATATCTACAATAGCGCATTTCTGACACTTCAGCTGGGAAATGGAGGTAGATAACTCAGGTGTGTCAAGTCATGATTCAGCTAAGCTCCACTCAAGATGGAAAAGATTGTGTGAAAAATGGTAGTCAGAAATGATGGATTAATACACCTAAGTAGAGTTGAGCGAACACCTGGATGTTCGGGTTCGAGAAGTTCGGCCGAACATCCCGGAAATGTTCGGGTTCGGGATCCGAACCCGATCCGAACTTCGTCCCGAACCCGAACCCCATTGAAGTCAATGGGGACCCGAACTTTTCGGCACTAAAAAGGCTGTAAAACAGCCCAGGAAAGAGCTAGAGGGCTGCAAAAGGCAGCAACATGTAGGTAAATCCCCTGCAAACAAATGTGGATAGGGAAATGAATTAAAATAAAAATTAAATAAATAAAAATTAACCAAAATCAATTGGAGAGAGGTTCCATAGCAGAGAATCTGGCTTCCCGTCACCCACCACTGGAACAGTCCATTCTCAGATATTTAGGCCCCGGCACCCAGGCAGAGGAGAGAGGTCCCGTAACAGAGAATCTGTCTTCATGTCAGCAGAGAATTAGTCTGCATGTCATAGCAGAGAATGAGGCTTCACGTCAGCCACCACTGCAACAGTCCATTGGCATATATTTAGGCCCAGCACCCAGGCAGAGGAGGGAGGTCCCGTAACAGAGAATCTGTCTTCATGTCAGCAGAGAATTAGTCTGCATGTCATAGCAGAGAATGAGGCTTCACGTCAGCCACCACTGCAACAGTCCATTGGCATATATTTAGGCCCAGCACACACACAGGCAGAGGAGAGAGGTCCCGTAACAGAGAATCTGGCTTCATGTCAGCAGAGAATCAGTCTGCATGTCATAGCAGAGAATGAGGCTTCACGTCAGCCACCACTGCAACAGTCCATTGGCATATATTTAGGCCCAGCACACACACAGGCAGAGGAGAGAGGTCCCGTAACAGAGAATCTGGCTTCATGTCAGCAGAGAATCAGTCTGCATGTCATAGCAGAGAATGAGGCTTCACGTCAGCCACCACTGCAACAGTCCATTGGCATATATTTAGGCCCAGCACCCAGGCAGAGGAGGGAGGTCCCGTAACAGAGAATCTGTCTTCATGTCAGCAGAGAATTAGTCTGCATGTCATAGCAGAGAATGAGGCTTCACGTCAGCCACCACTGCAACAGTCCATTGGCATATATTTAGGCCCAGCACACACACAGGCAGAGGAGAGAGGTCCCGTAACAGAGAATCTGGCTTCATGTCAGCAGAGAATCAGTCTGCATGTCATAGCAGAGAATGAGGCTTCACGTCAGCCACCACTGCAACAGTCCATTGGCATATATTTAGGCCCAGCACACACACAGGCAGAGGAGAGAGGTCCCGTAACAGAGAATCTGGCTTCATGTCAGCAGAGAATCAGTCTGCATGTCATAGCAGAGAATGAGGCTTCACGTCAGCCACCACTGCAACAGTCCATTGGCATATATTTAGGCCCAGCACCCAGGCAGAGGAGGGAGGTCCCGTAACAGAGAATCTGTCTTCATGTCAGCAGAGAATTAGTCTGCATGTCATAGCAGAGAATGAGGCTTCACGTCAGCCACCACTGCAACAGTCCATTGGCATATATTTAGGCCCAGCACCCAGGCAGAGGAGGGAGGTCCCGTAACAGAGAATCTGTCTTCATGTCAGCAGAGAATTAGTCTGCATGTCATAGCAGAGAATGAGGCTTCACGTCAGCCACCACTGGAACAGTCCATTCTCAGATATTTAGGCCCCGGCACCCAGGCAGAGGAGAGAGGTCCCGTAACAGAGAATCTGTCTTCATGTCAGCAGAGAATTAGTCTGCATGTCATAGCAGAGAATGAGGCTTCACGTCAGCCACCACTGCAACAGTCCATTGGCATATATTTAGGCCCAGCACCCAGGCAGAGGAGAGAGGTCCCGTAACAGACAATCTGGCTTCATGTCAGCAGAGAATCAGTCTGCATGTCATAGCAGAGAATCAGGCTTCACGTCACCCACCACTGCAACAGTCCATTGTCATAAATTTAGGCCCAGCACTAGTGTTGAGCGGCATGTCCCATATTCGAATTCGCGAAATTTTGTGAATATTCGAAAGAATATTCGTAAAATATTCGCGATTATTCAAATTCGTTATTATTTCGCATATGCGATAATTCGAATTATCGCATAATACATATGCTATGCAAAATTCACATGTGCGCTAATGAAATCGCCTTACGAAGATTCGCAACTCAATTCAATCACTAATGTATGAATGCAATGCCCTTTGCCTCTGTTCTGGGACAAGTGTAGATATTCGCATGTGCGCTAATAAAATCGCCTTACGAAGATTCGCACCTCAATCACTTTCTAGGGAATGTGAGACTTTTGGGAATCAATCGAGATACAGTGGGGGGTGATGACAGTAGTTGACAGAGTACAGATCAATGTAATCTGTAAGGTGGAAAGTAAAATAAAAAATACGAATATTCGTAAATCGAATTTTACGAAGTTCTACGTATTCGCGAATATGGTGCTATACTATATGAATGCACAGGCCTTTGCCTCTCTGTTCTGGGGACAAGTGTAGATATTTGCATTTGCGTTAATAAAATCGCCTTACGAAGATTCGCAGCTCAATTCAATCACTAATGTATGAATGCAAAGCCCTTTGCCTCTGTTCTGGGACAAGTGTAGATATTCGCATGTGCGCTAATAAAATCGCCTTACGAAGATTCGCAACTCAATTCACTAATGTATGAATGCAAAGCCCTTTGCCTCTGTTCTGGGACGTGCCGATATTCGCATGTGCGCTAATAAAATCGCCTTACGAAGATTCGCGCCTCAATCACTTTCTAGGCAATGTGAGTAAGATCTGAGCTGTTGGACCTTTGGGAAACAATCAATTATATGTGTACTGTAATTTTGTGGGGGGGGGGGGGGGAAACAAAAAACGAATATTCGTTTTTACGAATATATAGCACTATATTCGAAATATTCGCGAAATCGCGAAGTTGCGATATTCGCGAAAAAAATTTGCTTTTCGAATATTCGCGCTCAACACTACCCAGCACCCAGGCAGAGGAGAGAGGTCCCGTAACAGAGAATCTGGCTTCATGTCAGCAGAGAATCAGTCTTCATATCATAGCAGAGAATCAGGCTTCACGTCACCCACCACTGTAAGAGTCAATTTTCATAAATTTAGGCCCAGAACCCAGGCAGAGGAGAAAGGTCCCGTAACAGACAATCTGGCTTCATGTCAGCAGAGAATCAGTCTTCATATCATAGCAGAGAATCAGGCTTCACGTCACCCACCACTGCAACAGTCAATTGTCATAAATTTAGGCCCAGCACCCAGGCAGAGGAGAGAGCTCCCGTAACAGAGGATCTGGCTTCATGTCAGCAGAGAATCAGTCTGCATGTCATAGCAGAGAATGAGGCTTCACGTCACCCACCACTGCAACAGTCCATTGGCATATATTTAGGCCTAGCACACAGGCAGAGCAGAGAGGTCCCGTAACAGACAATCTGGCTTCATGTCAGCAGAGAATCAGTCTGCATGTCATAGCAGAGAATGAGGCTTCACGTCACCCACCACTGCAACAGTCCATTGGCATATATTTAGGCCTAGCACACAGGCAGAGCAGAGAGGTCCCGTAACAGACAATCTGGCTTCATGTCAGCAGAGAATCAGTCTGCATGTCATAGCAGAGAATGAGGCTTCACGTCACCCACCACTGCAACAGTCCATTGGCATATATTTAGGCCTAGCACACAGGCAGAGCAGAGAGGTCCCGTAACAGACAATCTGGCTTCATGACAGCAGAGAATTAGTCTGCATGTCATAGCAGAGAATGAGGCTTCACGTCAGCCACCACTGCAACAGTCCATTGGCATATATTTAGGCCCAGCACCCAGGCAGAGGAGAGAGGTCCCGTAACAGACAATCTGGCTTCATGTCAGCAGAGAATTAGTCTGCATGTCATAGCAGAGAATCAGGCTTCACGTCAGCCACCACTGCAACAGTCCATTGTCATAAATTTAGGCCCAGCACCCAGGCAGAGGAGAGAGGTCCCGTAACAGACAATCTGGCTTCATGTCAGCAGAGAATTAGTCTGCATGTCATAGCAGAGAATGAGGCTTCACGTCAGCCACCACTGCAACAGTCCATTGGCATATATTTAGGCCTAGCACACAGGCAGAGCAGAGAGGTCCCGTAACAGACAATCTGGCTTCATGACAGCAGAGAATCAGTCTGCATGTCATAGCAGAGAATCAGGCTTCACGTCAGCCACCACTGCAACAGTCCATTGTCATAAATTTAGGCCCAGCACCCAGGCAGAGGAGAGAGGTCCCGTAACAGAGAATCTGGCTTCATGTCAGCAGAGAATCAGTCTTCATATCATAGCAGAGAATCAGGCTTCACGTCACCCACCACTGTAAGAGTCAATTTTCATAAATTTAGGCCCAGAACCCAGGCAGAGGAGAAAGGTCCCGTAACAGACAATCTGGCTTCATGTCAGCAGAGAATCAGTCTTCATATCATAGCAGAGAATCAGGCTTCACGTCACCCACCACTGCAACAGTCAATTTTCATAAATTTAGGCCCAGAACCCAGGCAGAGGAGAAAGGTCCCGTAACAGACAATCTGGCTTCATGTCAGCAGAGAATCAGTCTTCATATCATAGCAGAGAATCAGGCTTCACGTCACCCACCACTGCAACAGTCAATTTTCATAAATTTAGGCCCAGAACCCAGGCAGAGGAGAAAGGTCCCGTAACAGACAATCTGGCTTCATGTCAGCAGAGAATCAGTCTTCATATCATAGCAGAGAATCAGGCTTCACGTCACCCACCACTGCAACAGTCAATTTTCATAAATTTAGGCCCAGCACCCAGGCAGAGGAGAGAGGTCCCGTAACAGAGGATCTGGCTTCATGTCAGCAGAGAATCAGTCTGCATGTCATAGCAGAGAATCAGGCTTCACGTCACCCACCACTGCAACAGTCAATTGTCATAAATTTAGGCCCAGCACCCAGGCAGAGGAGAGAGCTCCCGTAACAGAGGATCTGGCTTCATGTCAGCAGAGAATCAGTCTGCATGTCATAGCAGAGAATGAGGCTTCACGTCACCCACCACTGCAACAGTCCATTGGCATATATTTAGGCCTAGCACACAGGCAGAGGAGAGGTTCATTCAACTTTGGGTAGCCTCGCAATATAATGGTAAAATGAAAATAAAAATAGGATTGAATGAGGAAGTGCCCTGGAGTCCAATAATATATGGTTATGGGGAGGTAGTTAATGTCTAATCTGGACAAGGGACGGACAGGTCCTGTGGGATCCATGCCTGGTTCATTTTTATGAACGTCAGCTTGTCCACATTGGCTGTAGACAGGCGGCTGCGTTTGTCTGTAATGACGCCCCCTGCCGTGCTGAATACACGTTCAGACAAAACGCTGGCTGCCGGGCAGGCCAGCACCTCCAAGGCATAAAAGGCTAGCTCTGGCCACGTGGACAATTTAGAGACCCAGAAGTTGAATGGGGCCGAACCATCAGTCAGTACGTGGAGGGGTGTGCACACGTACTGTTCCACCATGTTAGTGAAATGTTGCCTCCTGCTAACACGTTGCGTATCAGGTGGTGGTGCAGTTAGCTGTGGCGTGTTGACAAAAGTTTTCCACATCTCTGCCATGCTAACCCTGCCCTCAGAGGAGCTGGCCGTGACACAGCTGCCTTGGCGACCTCTTGCTCCTCCTCTGCCTTGGCCTTGGGCTTCCACTTGTTCCCCTGTGACATTTGGGAATGCTCTCAGTAGCGCGTCTACCAACGTGCGCTTGTACTCGCGCATCTTCCTATCACGCTCCAGTGCAGGAAGTAAGGTGGGCACATTGTCTTTGTAGCGTGGATCCAGCAGGGTGGCAACCCAGTAGTCCGCACAGGTTAAAATGTGGGCAACTCTGCTGTCGTTGCGCAGGCACTGCAGCATGTAGTCGCTCATGTGTGCCAGGCTGCCCAGGGGTAAGGACAAGCTGTCCTCTGTGGGAGGCGTATCGTCATCGTCCTGCCTTTCCCCCCAGCCACGCACCAGTGATGGACCCGAGCTGCGTTGGGTGCCACCCCGCTGTGACCATGCTTCATCCTCATCCTCCTCCACCTCCTCCTCATCCTCGTCCTCCTCGTCCTCCAGTAGTGGGCCCTGGCTGGCCACATTTGTACCTGGCCTCTGCTGTTGCAAAAAACCTCCCTCTGAGTCACTTCGAAGAGACTGGCCTGAAAGTGCTAAAAATGACCCCTCTTCCTCATCCTCCTCCTCCTCCTCCTGGGCCACCTCCTGTTCCATCATCGCCCTAAGTGTTTTCTCAAGGAGACATAGAAGTGGTATTGTAACGCTGATAACGGTGTCATCGCCACTGGCCATGTTGGTGGAGTACTCGAAACAGCGCAACAGGGCACACAGGTCTCGCATGGAGGCCCAGTCATTGGTGGTGAAGTGGTGCTGTTCTGTAGTGCGACTGACCCGTGCGTGCTGCAGCTGAAACTCCACTATGGCCTGCTGCTGCTCGCACAGTCTGTCCAGCATGTGCAAGGTGGAGTTCCACCTGGTGGGCACGTCGCATATGAGGCGGTGAGCGGGAAGGCCGAAGTTACGCTGTAGCGCAGACAGGCGAGCAGCGGCAGGATGTGAACGCCGGAAGCGCGAACAGACGGCCCGCACTTTATGCAGCAGCTCTGACATGTCGGGGTAGTTGTGAATGAACTTCTGCACCACCAAATTCAGCACATGCGCCAAGCAAGGGATGTGCGTCAAATTGGCTAGTCCCAGAGCTGCAACGAGATTTCGCCCATTATCACACACCACCAGGCCGGGCTTGAGGCTCACCGGCAGCAACCACTCGTCGGTCTGTTGTTCAATACCCCGCCACAACTCCTGTGCGGTGTGGGGCCTGTCCCCCAAACATATGAGTTTCAGAATGGCCTGCTGACGTTTACCCCGGGCTGTGCTGAAGTTGGTGGTGAAGGTGTGTGGCTGACTGGATGAGCAGGTGGAAGAAGAGGAGGAGGAAGCCGAGAAGGAGGAGGTGGCAACAGGAGGCAAAGAATGTTGCCCTGCGATCCTTGGCGGCGGCAGGACGTGCGCCAAACAGCTCTCCGCCTGGGGCCCAGCTGCCACTACATTTACCCAGTGTGCAGTTAGGGAGATATAGCGTCCCTGGCCGTGCTTACTGGTCCACGTATCTGTGGTTAGGTGGACCTTGCTACAGATGGCGTTGCGCAGTGCACACTTGATTTTATCGGATACTTGGTTGTGCAGGGAAGGCACGGCTCTCTTGGAGAAGTAGTGCCGGCTGGGAACAACATACTGTGGGACAGCAAGCGACATGAGCTGTTTGAAGCTGTCTGTGTCCACCAGCCTAAATGACAGCATTTCATAGGCCAGTAGTTTAGAAATGCTGGCATTCAGGGCCAGGGATCGAGGGTGGCTAGGTGGGAATTTACGCTTTCTATCAAATGTTTGTGAGATGGAGAGCTGAACGCTGGCGTGTGACATGGTTGAGACGCTTGGTGACGGAGGTGGTGGTGGTGGTGTTGGTGGTACATCCCCTGTTTGCTGGGCGGCAGGTGCCAACGTTCCTCCAGAGGCGGAGGAAGAGGCCGAGGCGGCAGCAGCAGAATAGGCCGAGGCGGCAGCAGCAGAAGAGGTAGCAGGGGGAGCCTGAGTGACTTCCTTGGTTTTAAGGTGTTTACTCCACTGCAGTTCATGCTTTGCATGCAGGTGCCTGGTCATGCAGGTTGTGCTCAGGTTCAGAACGTTAATGCCTCGCTTCAGGCTCTGATGGCACAGCGTGCAAACCACTCGGGTCTTGTCGTCAGCACATTGTTTGAAGAAGTGCCATGCCAGGGAACTCCTTGAAGCTGCCTTTGGGGTGCTCGGTCCCAGATGGCGGCGGTCAGTAGCAGGCGGAGTCTCTTGGCGGCGGGTGTTCTGCTTTTGCCCACTGCTCCCTCTTTTGCTACGCTGTTGGCTCGGTCTCACCACTGCCTCTTCCTCCGAACTGTGAAAGTCAGTGGCACGACCTTCATTCCATGTGGGGTCTAGGACCTCATCGTCCCCTGCATCGTCTTCCACCCAGTCTTGATCCCTGACCTCCTGTTCAGTCTGCACACTGCAGAAAGACGCAGCAGTTGGCACCTGTGTTTCGTCATCATCAGAGACATGCTGAGGTGGTATTCCCATGTCCTCATCATCAGGAAACATAAGTGGTTGTGCGTCAGTGCATTCTATGTCTTTCACCGCTGGGGAAGGGCTAGGTGGATGCCCTTGGGAAACCCTGCCAGCGGAGTCTTCAAACAGCATAAGAGACTGCTGCATAACTTGAGGCTGAGACAGTTTCCCTGGTATGCATGGGGGTGATGTGACAGACTGATGGGGTTGGTTTTCAGGCGCCATCTGTGCGCTTTCTGCAGAAGACTGGGTGGGAGATAATGTGAACGTGCTGGATCCACTGTCGGCCACCCAATTGACTAATGCCTGTACCTGCTCAGGCCTTACCATCCTTAGAACGGCATTGGGCCCCACCATATATCGCTGTAAATTCTGGCGGCTACTGGGACCTGAGGTAGTTGGTACACTAGGACGTGTGGATGTGGCAGAACGGCCACGTCCTCTCCCAGCACCAGAGGGTCCACTAACACCACCACGACCATGTCCACGTCCGCGTCCCTTACTAGATGTTTTTCTCATTGTTATGGTTCACCACAACAACAAATATATTATTTGGCCCAATGTATTGTATTCAAAATCAGCGGGATATAAATTTGAGGCCTAGTATTTAGGCGCTGGGTGACCGGTATGGATTTAGTGACAGAATTAGACTTGGAAATGCACAGAAGCGTGTGTGTGAAGTTATTCTGAATGACCCTATGTGCACCTTCAATATTATATACCCTTTTAGGGATAGATTTCAAATAGCTCTGATATAGCAGAAACCACTAAATTATGAAATTGCTAAATTGGGAATTGTACTTCAACCCAGAACAAAAAATGTGCTTTGACGGACACTAAATATCTTGCCCAGCAACAACAGTACACCGGTGGGTAACGAGAGATTTAGAGGGAATTAAATTTGAGGCCTAGTATTTAGGCGCTGGGTCACCGGTATGGATTTAGTGACAGAATTAGACTTGGAAATACACAGTAGCGGGTGTGTGTGAAGTTATTCTGAATGACCCTATGTGCACCTTCAATATTATATACCCTTTTAGGGATAGATTTCAAATAGCTCTGATATAGCAGAAACCACTAAATTATGAAATTGCTAAATTGGGAATTGTACTTCAACCCAGAACAAAAAATGTGCTTTGACGGACACTAAATATCTTGCCCAGCAACAACAGTACAGCGGTGGGTAACGAGAGATTTAGAGGGAATTAAATTTGAGGCCTAGTATTTAGGCGCTGGGTCACCGGTATGGATTTAGTGACAGAATTAGACTTGGAAATGCACAGAAGCGTGTGTGTGAAGTTATTCTGAATGACCCTATGTGCACCTTCAATATTATATACCCTTTTAGGGATAGATTTCAAATAGCTCTGATATAGCAGAAACCACTAAATTATGAAATTGCTAAATTGGGAATTGTACTTCAACCCAGAACAAAAAATGTGCTTTGACGGACACTAAATATCTTGCCCAGCAACAACAGTACACCGGTGGGTAACGAGAGATTTAGAGGGAATTAAATTTGAGGCCTAGTATTTAGGCGCTGGGTCACCGGTATGGATTTAGTGACAGAATTAGACTTGGAAATACACAGTAGCGGGTGTGTGTGAAGTTATTCTGAATGACCCTATGTGCACCTTCAATATTATATACCCTTTTAGGGATAGATTTCAAATAGCTCTGATATAGCAGAAACCACTAAATTATGAAATTGCTAAATTGGGAATTGTACTTCAACCCAGAACAAAAAATGTGCTTTGACGGACACTAAATATCTTGCCCAGCAACAACAGTACAGCGGTGGGTAACGAGAGATTTAGAGGGAATTAAATTTGAGGCCTAGTATTTAGGCGCTGGGTCACCGGTATGGATTTAGTGACAGAATTAGACTTGGAAATGCACAGAAGCGTGTGTGTGAAGTTATTCTGAATGACCCTATGTGCACCTTCAATATTATATACCCTTTTAGGGATAGATTTCAAATAGCTCTGATATAGCAGAAACCACTAAATTATGAAATTGCTAAATTGGGAATTGTACTTCAACCCAGAACAAAAAATGTGCTTTGACGGACACTAAATATCTTGCCCAGCAACAACAGTACAGCGGTGGGTAACGAGAGATTTAGAGGGATTTAAATTTGAGGCCTAGTATTTAGGCGCTGGGTCACCGGTATGGATTTAGTGACAGAATTAGACTTGGAAATGCACAGAAGCGTGTGTGTGAAGTTATTCTGAATGACCCTATGTGCACCTTCAATATTATATACCCTTTTAGGGATAGATTTCAAATAGCTCTGATATAGCAGAAACCACTAAATTATGAAATTGCTAAATTGGGAATTGTACTTCAACCCAGAACAAAAAATGTGCTTTGACGGACACTAAATATCTTGCCCAGCAACAACAGTACAGCGGTGGGTAACGAGAGATTTAGAGGGATTTAAATTTGAGGCCTAGTATTTAGGCGCTGGGTCACCGGTATGGATTTAGTGACAGAATTAGACTTGGAAATGCACAGAAGCGTGTGTGTGAAGTTATTCTGAATGACCCTATGTGCACCTTCAATATTATATACCCTTTTAGGGATAGATTTCAAATAGCTCTGATATAGCAGAAACCACTAAATTATGAAATTGCTAAATTGGGAATTGTACTTCAACCCAGAACAAAAAATGTGCTTTGACGGACACTAAATATCTTGCCCAGCAACAACAGTACACCGGTGGGTAACGAGAGATTTAGAGGGAATTAAATTTGAGGCCTAGTATTTAGGCGCTGGGTCACCGGTATGGATTTAGTGACAGAATTAGACTTGGAAATACACAGTAGCGGGTGTGTGTGAAGTTATTCTGAATGACCCTATGTGCACCTTCAATATTATATACCCTTTTAGGGATAGATTTCAAATAGCTCTGATATAGCAGAAACCACTAAATTATGAAATTGCTAAATTGGGAATTGTACTTCAACCCAGAACAAAAAATGTGCTTTGACGGACACTAAATATCTTGCCCAGCAACAACAGTACAGCGGTGGGTAACGTGAGATTTAGAGGGAATTAAATTTGAGGCCTAGTATTTAGGCGCTGGGTCACCGGTATGGATTTAGTGACAGAATTAGACTTGGAAATACACAGAAGCGTGTGTGTGAAGTTATTCTGAATGACCCTATGTGCACCTTCAATATTATATACCCTTTTAGGGATAGATTTCAAATAGCTCTGATATAGCAGAAACCACTAAATTATGAAATTGCTAAATTGGGAATTGTACTTCAACCCAGAACAAAAAATGTGCTTTGACGGACACTAAATATCTTGCCCAGCAACAACAGTACAGTGGTGGGTAACGAGAGATTTAGAGGGATTTAAATTTGAGGCCTAGTATTTAGGCGCTGGGTCACCGGTATGGATTTAGTGACAGAATTAGACTTGGAAATGCACAGAAGCGTGTGTGTGAAGTTATTCTGAATGACCCTATGTGCACCTTCAATATTATATACCCTTTTAGGGATAGATTTCAAATAGCTCTGATATAGCAGAAACCACTAAATTATGAAATTGCTAAATTGGGAATTGTACTTCAACCCAGAACAAAAAATGTGCTTTGACGGACACTAAATATCTTGCCCAGCAACAACAGTACACCGGTGGGTAACGAGAGATTTAGAGGGAATTAAATTTGAGGCCTAGTATTTAGGCGCTGGGTCACCGGTATGGATTTAGTGACAGAATTAGACTTGGAAATACACAGTAGCGGGTGTGTGTGAAGTTATTCTGAATGACCCTATGTGCACCTTCAATATTATATACCCTTTTAGGGATAGATTTCAAATAGCTCTGATATAGCAGAAACCACTAAATTATGAAATTGCTAAATTGGGAATTGTACTTCAACCCAGAACAAAAAATGTGCTTTGACGGACACTAAATATCTTGCCCAGCAACAACAGTACAGCGGTGGGTAACGAGAGATTTAGAGGGAATTAAATTTGAGGCCTAGTATTTAGGCGCTGGGTCACCGGTATGGATTTAGTGACAGAATTAGACTTGGAAATACACAGTAGCGGGTGTGTGTGAAGTTATTCTGAATGACCCTATGTGCACCTTCAATATTATATACCCTTTTTGGGATAGATTTCAAATAGCTCTGATATAGCAGGAACCACTAAATTATGAAATTGCTAAATTGGGAATTGTACTTCAACCCAGAACAAAAAATGTGCTTTGACGGGCACTAAATAACTTTCCCAGCTACAACAGGACAACGGTAACGAGAGATTTAGAGGGATTTAAATTTGAGGCCTAGTATTTAGGCGCTGGGTGACAGGTATGGGTTTAGTGACAGAATTAGACTTGGAAATACACAGTAGCGGGTGTGTGTGAAGTTATTCTGAATGACCCTATGTGCACCTTCAATATTATATACCCTTTTTGGGATAGATTTCAAATAGCTCTGATATAGCAGAAACCACTAAATTATGAAATTGCTAAATTGGGAATTGTACTTCAACCCAGAACAAAAAATGTGCTTTGACGGACACTAAATATCTTGCCCAGCAACAACAGTACAGCGGTGGGTAACGAGAGATTTAGAGGGAATTAAATTTGAGGCCTAGTATTTAGGCGCTGGGTCACCGGTATGGATTTAGTGACAGAATTAGACTTGGAAATACACAGTAGCGGGTGTGTGTGAAGTTACTCTGAATGACCCTATGTGCACCTTCAATATTATATACCCTTTTTGGGATAGATTTCAAAGAGCTCTGATATAGCAGGAACCACTAAATTATGAAATTGCTAAATTGAGAATTGTATTTCAACCCAGAACAAGAAATGTGCTTGAACGGACACTAAATAACTCGCCCAGCTACAGCACTAGGGACAGATTTAGCTGGATATAAATTTGAGGCCTAGTATTTAGGCGCTGGGTGACCGGTATGGATTTAGTGACAGAATTAGACTGGGATATGGCCAAAAAATGAACAGACTATTGCTGGTTAAATGCACTTGGTGTGACAGCTTCACCCTGATGTAGGCTTTAGCCAAATAACAACCACACCATTGAGGGTTAAATGCACTTGGTGACAGGCGCAGCTTGCCCCTGATTTTGTATATGGCCAAAAAATGAACAGACTATTGCTGGTTAAATGCACTTGGTGTGACAGCTTCACCCTGATGTAGGCTTTAGCCAAAAAACAACCACACCATTGAGGGTTAAATGCACTTGGTGACAGGCGCAGCTTGCCCCTGATTTTGTATATGGCCAAAAAATGAACAGACTATTGCTGGTTAAATGCACTTGGTGTGACAGCTTCACCCTGATGTAGGCTTTAGCCAAAAAACAACCACACCATTGAGGGTTAAATGCACTTGGTGACAGGCGCAGCTTGCCCCTGATTTTGTATATGGCCAAAAAATGAACAGACTATTGCTGGTTAAATGCACTTGGTGTGACAGCTTCACCCTGATGTAGGCTTTAGCCAAAAAACAACCACACCATTGAGGGTTAAATGCACTTGGTCGCAGCTTGTGCTGGCGCACCACAAGACACAAAATGGCCGCCGATCACCCCAGAAAAATGAGACTGACAAACGGTCTGTGCAGCCTAAAAACAGTGAGCAATTGAGGATCAGCAGCTCAATGATCCACAGCTGCAGATCGATCAGTTAATCAAGTCCTTTGGAGGAGTTAATCTGCCTAATCTCGCCCTACTGTCGCAGCCGCAACCTCTCCCTACGCTAATCAGAGCAGAGTGACGGGCGGCGCTATGTGACTCCAGCTTAAATAGAGGCTGGGTCACATGGTGCTCTGGCCAATCACAGCCATGCCAATAGTAGGCATGGCTGTGATGGCCTCTTGGGGCAAGTAGTATGACGCTTGTTGATTGGCTGCTTTGCAGCCTTTCAAAAAGCGCCAAGAAAGCGTCACAAAAGCGCCAAGAAAGCGACGAACACCGAACCCGAACCCGGACTTTTACGAAAATGTCCGGGTTCGGGTCCGTGTCACGGACACCCCAAAATTCGGTACGAACCCGAACTATACAGTTCGAGTTCGCTCATCCCTACACCTAAGTAAACATAATAATAAGGTATTTATACATTTCACAAGTACCAGTATGAAGGCTATCCTATGAGATTGTCATAATGTTTTGTTACTCTTGATCCATGAAGAACTTTAGGTTAGGTTGACTTTTAAAGGTCCAAAAACAGCTAATGATTCGCTGATTGTCCTGCTCAGAAAATAGTCAACATGCTTTTCAGCTTTTTGTCCCCTAGCCATAGTAAATACGGTCTTCATAAATAACAGAATGAGCATTTTCAATGAATACACATACTCCCATTCAATTCTACATTAAGTGACTACACATGATCAACCAGGTCTCTTATCGAGAAGGGGCAATGGTGGTCTTAAAGGCTGGAACCTCTTCTAACTTATTTGTATGACCTGTCTGATTGACCAGATATAAAAGTAAAAAATTGGGTTCTCGTGGGCCAGTCTATAAATAGCAATCAAGTCTATCTATATTTTTAGTAATTATATGACATTTAAAACCACTTTCACCTATGAATATTATATAATATTTAATTTATTCTTAAACTAAAGGGTTGGCTTTGTGAACTTCTCCGCTGGAAAGAAAATCCAAGCCCAGAAAATCGAACACTGTGGGAGAATCTGTGCACCATTCGACGTTTTCTTGGGCTCTCTCAGCATGAACGAGATGCTGTGTATGAAGAAGAATCTAGACATCATCACAGTGAGCGCATCCAGCATGTAGTACAGCTAACCCCTGAACCTGTGCAGGTAAGAAATACTAAAGGTCTACACAGTCCTGTATAGAGAAATACATTGCAATAAATAAATTGAATTTTCACTGTGCATGGTGCATGGTAAATGGAATATGTACCCCTACATGTAAATTATAGATATAGAAAAATTCAACAAAGAGTTCTGCAACCATATAACAGCATGAGGCCAGAGGCTGAGGGATTTATACAGGTTGCAGAACTTCAAGTTGACTTCTAATGCACTTTTAAATTACAATAAGTAGATCATTATTCCTTATAATGCACACGTCTGCTATATAGTTTAGGGGTTATATACTCTTCAACAGTGATGGCCAGTTCGCCGTGTTTGCCCGCGAACACATGTGGGCTACCATTGTAACTCGCAAGTCTGGCGAGGCACAGGTAAGACCTTACCTGTGCCTGAGCTGAGAGCCTGTCTGAAACAAATGCGGTCACCGGGAGCAGGCAGTTCCAAGAACAGCCCGATAAAGGCCCCCGGCAGCTGTTCTTAGAACTGCCTGCTCCCGTTGACCGCATTTGTGTCAGACTGGCTCGCGCACAGCCACAGGAATGGACTTACCTGTGCATCGCCGGACTTGTGCATTAAAATGGCAACCCGCATGTGTTCGCGGGCGAACACGGCGAACTGGCCATCACTGCTCTTCAACAAAAAGGTCTCTTACAAAGAAGACTCTCCACGCTTGAAATGGAGACTTTGTTTGGATCCTCTATTGCAGATTCTGCTGTTTTTTACGTCCGGACAGCAAAGACCTTTGTAGAACCTAGTGGATCCCAAGTCATTTGGGGCTATAGATCACCACTGGAGTCCATCATGTGATGGTTGCCGCACAGCATTGTTGCTTACATTATAAACATCTGCAACACAGTCTAAAATCCTTTTTATATGGGTCAATTCACTGGCAATTATTGGGAATTAACAATTCATTCCCAATACTTGCCTATTACTAACATAGGGGAGAGCTACATTAATATGCAGCAATCATCCCCTCTGTATGTGATCTTTTTTTACGCATTCGGATTATTTTTTTGCCGGTAGCAGATCCCTGTCTACACAGAGCAATCTGGTGCCGCTGCTAGCATATGATGATTTTATATACCACATAAAAATGCAAACAGGTTTGCTCCGATCATCAGGTGACTGGTGGCAAATATACATGGTGCAATTATTGGGAATACGAACGATTATCCCGATAATTGTCCCAATCCTTGGCCTAGGTAAATGAAGAATGAGGTTTGTAGTATGATGTTCTGCAGCAGCTGGCACACAGTGCTGTATAATGTCATGGCAGCTTCTAAACTACATATTGAAAGAAGGAGAAATTCAAGTCAATCGTTCAGTGCTTACAAAAGGAAAGGTAGCTTCCTGCAAAAGAGATCTATGAAAGACTGAAATATTTTACAAAAGACAAATCAGACTAGTCATCACAAAAGAAACCTTAGAGCATGTGATGGAGAGAAAAAGCATACCTTCTTGTGACTTTGTATTTTATAAGATCCATGAAAGACCACTTTTGCAGGAAGAGGCAGGCCAGACATATGTATAGTCGTCAGGTTCTGACCTCAGAATGTCCTGTTTCAGAATATTAATTAATGCTCTGCATTGTGGTTTCCAGTAAAAAGCAGAAACCATAGCGCAGTCCTGGATCCATTGCACAAAGGGCACCAACCGCACCCAAATGACTCTAGTGACTTCTAATAGGTCCATCAAGTTCTGCCATGGTATCAGTCATTTTGCCAGAAAAAGTAGTGGTTCTCCTGAAGAAGCCTCTGATGCAGCTCTGAACATAGCCTTACAGACATGTTATAAAAGAGTTGCCATTGGTGTGCTTAGTTATACTTTCTTGCCTATATTTCTCCCTCCATCGGGTATAAACAGCTTGTGAAGTTTGTGTAATTGCTTTTTGTCTGATCAATATTTTACTTGAGATTTTGTTTGGCCCTGTCTATTCTTTCATGTCAAATCTTACATTTCAATGATCATGCAAGGCCACTGTTAGACGATAGGACATTCCTACTAGGAATTTCATATTTCTAAGAAGAATTGAAAACTCTGGGGAAATCAAAGAATACTTACACCAGTCCAAGATCCACAAAAAACATGACATAGATGTCGTTAGTGGCAATTGGGTAGTACACACTGTCTTTACATTTTCTATGATTGATGGCATGAAACACGTTAAACAAGCACTGACAATAGCCAGAAGATCTAAATATTCTGTCTCTATTCACAATCTGAACTAAGCTCTGGTGCCATTTCTGTCAGGTTTATCATGTATAAAACAATTCATCTAAGGCCTCATGCACACGACCATTGTTTTGGTCCGCATCTGAGCCGCAGTTTTTACGGCTTGGATGCGGACCCATTCACTTCAATGGGGCCACAAAAGATGCAGACAGCACTCAGTGTGCTGTCCGCATACGTTGCTCTGTTCCGTAGCTCCACACAAAAAAATAGAACATGTCCTATTCTTGTCAGTTTTGCGGACAAGAATAGGCATTTCTACAATGGGCCGCCCGTTCTGTTCCGCAAATTGTGGAAGGCACACGGGCGGCTTGCATTTTTTTGCAGATCCGTGGTATGCGGACCGCAAAAAATGGAACAGTCGTGTGCATGAGGCCTATAGGAGTGTTCCTATCTGCATTAGAGGAACCGTTCAAAGCCTCCATTATAGATTCCTTTAAGAAGAGCAGACAGAAAAGCCCTGCATGCACCTGAATGGGACCCCATTTTAGTTAATGGGGCCTGTTTGGCTCTGTTGGTTTGAATTGTGTGTCAAATCTGGCACTTTTATTATTTTTGTTGTCCTGCTCCTCTAATGGAGCAGAACAATGGAAATACCTAGTGATGATATGAATGTGCCTAATACAAATGGAAGTATAGATAAGTTTCTTCCACTGATCTTCATTTAGTAATGAACCACTTACCAAATTAAACAATTGAAAGCAGTAGAGCAGTAGGGTAGAGATTTATCCACCGAAAACTCTGCTGCACCTTAGAGACCTTCTCTACAATTGCTTCTGAGGCTTTACCTGCCTCCTATCTCATAAACTTCTCACTGGGGATCTGCTTCTCACCTCTATACCATAGTTTAAGTATGGCCTCTGGCCTACACTGCAAAAGGCCTTATTGCTTGCGCAGATTTGTCTTTGCTAAAGTACATGAAGAATACAAGCAATAAGTGGAGAATCTCACTAGTTTGAGGAGGAAGGCTTTAACCAGTCCTGTGCCAGATAATCTTATAATGTTCTTCTATCGCTGTCAACAAGGATCACTTGCTGATAGATGCAGACAGAAGTCCTGCTAGTGGAAGAATCTGGTATGTGCATCTGTAGGCACATTCGTGAATGACAACATTCTGATATTCTGTCCAAATCAGTAATTTTTCATTTGCTGCAGAAGGGCATGAACTTTCTTTGTCAACAATTGAAGGGAAATATCAGATTCTCGATGAACAAGTTTCTTTTTATGTTTCTGTAATTTTCAATTAGACACATCCCTGAACAGGAATCCTTGACATACCTGTATTTTACATTATGAGTTGTTAAAGTGAAATAAGGGATTTACAGTATTTAGCTCCAGCTCAGATGAGATAGTTCATTTGTTTCCTTTGTGACAAGCATGAACTCCATCTACTGACCCCATTGTGACCCCAAATTCTCTTCACACAAGCATATAAATGCTTTACATTGCATTGTTCAATCATGCTTTTTAAGTGACAGCTAGAGTAGAGATGAAAGAATTCTATACAAATTAAATTGATTACAAATTTCCCAAAAGATTCTAAATTCAACTAACCTAAAAATGTTGTGATATCTCAAAATGGAGGCCATTTGACAGATCATAAGACAGAGAAGTAATACTGGCCACCAAAAAGGATGGCAGCAGGTGGGCAGGGGAGTGGCTATAGCTCTGAATTAAATAAACGCTGGACTCAATGACATCACGCTGGACTCAAATCAGCTCATTAGCATGCGGCATGTGGCATCTTTGTGTGTATATTATGAGCTAACTATCTGTCACACCAGTAAGTGAATACATCTAAGGCACTTTTTAGTAGGTAATGATTGTATATAATTAGTTAGATTATAATCAAATATCCACATGACAGGTTCCCTTTAAGGGCATATTTATTAAGCCCTATACCTGGCAATGGATGGGTCTGAGTTATGAAGAGGCTCAGGCCACTACACAACTTTGGCAGATCCTCCAGCACTTCTGAATGTAATACAGCTTCCTAGTTGTCTTACATTTAGACCATTTTCTATGCTTAAAACAGGCGTAGAAAATGGTAAATGAGATTGGCCTGCCACCCCATCCCCTTCCAGCCCACGCCATGCCCACTTTTTTAGACCTGGTGTAATCAGGGAGAAGTCGCAGGGCCTTTGCACCGCAATCTGCTCCAGAAATACACCTACTGTAATATAGGCTGATTTCTGTTTGATAAATGACCCCCTTAGTTTTATATATTTTAGCTGGTGTCAGATCCTCTTAAAAAATAGGGATCACCATTTGATTTTTATGATGCCAAGATCTCTCCATATCTTCCATCAGCATTCAGTGCTGGTGTAGTTGAGAAAGAAGATCTTGATTCATCTTTATGAATTAATTACTTTTTATACAAAAGTATTGATCATCTCATCTCATGGATGTTGTCCAATTACAGTGCTTTCTAATTATGTTAATAGCGCTATATTTTAGCCTGCAGATAACTTAGGATCTTCCATAATTTAGCTATTAATTTCAGTATACTTCGACTTTTGGCACCTGGATCCATGAATCATGATCTTCACATCATGATTCATGTTATTTTCTTACTGAATTGTTTTGCATAATACAGTATATCATGATGGTATCAGGACCACTGATTGCTATATGTCTATTGTGGGTTATGTTAGGAACACGCACATATGTTTTTAGTATTGTTTAATCTGATTGGTGTTTTCCTGCACCCTGAAGGTATAATTCAAATCTGGTCTTAGTTTTTCTATACATGATTACCGCACACATCTGCTTTATCTACAATGTATATTGCTATCTTTCCTTGTGACCTACTTTTTTTTTTTAACGTATTCTGTCAACAAAGAGAAACTAGCAAAGTTATTTACTCCACCTCTACAATGGATCCATCAATTATCTACTGTCTATTGTGTACTGTGAACCACAGGCTAATCAAAAGTATGTGCAGAATTGATTCTGGCTAGTGTTGAGCGCGAATATTCGAATTTCGAATATTTATCGCAAATATCGCAACTTCGAGAATTTGCGAATATTTGGAATATAGTGCTATATATTAGTTTTTTAAATAATCATCTTTTTTTTACTCGAAAAATCGGCAATGTAATGATCGCGTAATATGCGCATATTACGCAATTAATACAGGCGTGGGTCAAAAAGGAGTATATAGCACTATATTCAATATAGTGCTATATATTAGTTTTTTTGAATATTCGTAATTTTTTACCATCTGAAGTCATGATGATAAGCAGGGAGGAATCATAACTTCAGATTTGAAAAAAAATGATGATTATTCGAAAAAAGGAATATATAGCACTATATTGAATATAGTGCTATATATTCCTTTTTGACCCACGCCTGTTTTGATCTCGTAATATTCGCATATTACGCGATCATTACATTGCCGATTTTTGCGAGTAAATTTTTTTTTAATATAACAAATAATCGAATTCACAAATATTGAACAAAATATTCGTGAAATACCGCAAATTCGAATTTGAGCCCTGACGCTCATCACTAATCCTGACATTTTCATCATCTATCTGCATTATATACCATAGGTTTGGTACCCGATAAGCCAGACATTCTGAAAGTCCTGTGTTTATTTCCAATTTAAAGGCATTTCTGGGAATTATTTTTAATGGTTGCCAGTAACCTGTCCTAAAATGTGAGTGGAACTGGTTGGTATCATTTGCAGAGCTACCTAGGTGGGTGAGGGGATGGGGCCTCAGTACACTATATACTGCTCTACAATAGATTGCCATGATGTGCAACTGCCTATGATACACTATGCCATCATGCCTAAAGAGCCTGAGAGGAATGCTCACCAATATGTAGTATATGCTAGAGCGTAATGTCTGGTGAGGTCAAGTCCCCTCACCCCCTAGGCTAACCTCAGGAACTCCAGCTGTGGTAAAACTACGACTCCCAAGATTTATTCTTGCTTTGCTGTCCTCAGAACTCCATAGAAATGAATTGAGCATGCTGGTAGTTGTAGTTTTACCACAGCTGGAGTGCCGGAGGTTAGCCATCACTGCCCTAGGAAGCTCTAAAAAGTGGATGCAACAAGTCCCCAAGTCAGTGGCAGCAGCGAGGGGACTTAAGAGGCCTGGAGGTACGGGTCAGGACAGGCAGTAATCAGGCTGAGAGTTAAGCAAGTTGCTGCCCATGTTTGTCAGCAGGACGACAGGAGGAAAAAGAGGGAGCCCGCCGCCCGTGCCTGCCTCATGAACTCATCTCCAGCATCCTCAGGTGCCGAGGATGGTACTGCGCATGCCCTGTGCATTAGTCACATACACAGTGCGGCGAGGTGTACTGTCCTTGACTTCATCAACACAACCTGCATGTGCCCAATGCTACTGGAGATGACCAGCTGGCAGCTTCTATTTATTTAAGTCCCTTCCTCCCCTAGATTAACATAGATATCCAAAGTCTTACATGCAGATAGTTTGTGTTCCGTACATTTACAAAGGGTTTGGCTTTTATTAACTTTTGATCTCCCAGATAACCTAATAGCAACAATGAAGATAGACAGTGCAGTTATTAGTAGTTTGCTCTCACTTCATAAAACTGCTCTCTTGTGCAAAGGTGATCAGGTGAGGGTGCAAAGCCAAAGGGGTGTTGCGAGGCTGTGCTGATGATCATGAGATACCTTATCAGGGCCCCAGCACACACCCTTACCATCTTCTGTGATATGCTGCCAATAAGGGCTTTAAAGCAGGTTAATGATGGTGGAATCTGCGGAATGTGACAGCACCTGCATGTCTATTGTTTAGTGTCACATTCGCCTCCCCTGCACAGCTGCTGTCAGACGTTACAAGTATACAGCTGTCCTGTAACTAGGAAGCCACCCAGCACGTTACAGAATCAGATGAAGGCATCGATCTATAGGGAATGTTGTAGGGCAGAGCAGCCTCTAGCACCAGATAACCTTAGAACTCAAGGATATGTACAATAGAAATTAATAGGATGAATACTTTCCAGGATTTTTTCCCCTAGAATCAGAAGTATAAATGTTAATTTACAAAAAAGTCAGGGTCAGACTCAAAATCAATTGCTTCTGCCCATCCCATTCAAATGTTATAATTACACTATGCCGCCACTGCAAATGAGACGGCACACAGGTAATTTTTCAGAGGAAGCAGCACTCGCACAAGTGCCGCTACCTCTTCAAACAGGTGATCACTGGGGGTGCTGGGAGTTGGACCCCCGTTGATCTAATAGTAATGACCCATCATGAAGATAGGTCATCAATATCTTTGCATTGTATAACGCCTATAACATATATATATATAAAATTATTTTACACATTTATATAGCGCTGACATATTCCGCAGCGCTTTACAGACATTATCATCACTCAGTCCCCAATGGGGCTCACAATCTAAGTGTATATATATATATATATATATATATATATATATATACAGGTCCTTCTCAAAAAATTAGCATATTGTGATAAAGTTCACTATTTTCTGTAATGTACTGATAAACATTTAACTTTCATATATTTTAGATTCATTACACACCAACTGAAGTAATTCAAGCTTTTTATTGTTTTAATATTGATAATTTTGGCATACAGCTCATGAAAACCCAAATTTCCTATCTAAAAAAATTAGCATATTTCATCCGACCAATAAAAGAAAAGTGTTTTTAATACAAAAAAAAGTCAACCTTCAAATAATTATGTTCAGTTATGCACTCAATACTTGGTCGGGAATCCTTTTGCAGAAATGACTGCTTCAATGCGGCGTGGCATGGAGGCAATCAGCCTGTGGCACTGCTGAGGTGTTATGGAGGCCCAGGATGCTTCGATAGCGGCCTTAAGCTCATCCAGAGTGTTGGGTCTTGCGTCTCTCAACTTTCTCTTCCAATATCCCACAGATTCTCTATGGGGTTCAGGTCAGGAGAGTTGGCAGGCCAATTGAGCACAGTAATACCATGGTCAGTAAACCATTTACCAGTGGTTTTGGCACCGTGAGCAGGTGCCAGGTCGTGCTGAAAAATGAAATCTTCATCTCCATAAAGCTTTTCAGCAGATGGAAGCATGAAATGCTCCAAAATCTCCTGATAGCTAGCTGCATTGACCCTGCCCTTGATAAAACACAGTGGACCAACACCAGCAGCTGACATGGCACCCCAGACCATCACTGACTGTGGGTACTTGACACTGGACTTCAGGCATTTTGGCATTTCCCCCTCCCCAGTCTTCCTCCAGATTCTGGCACCTTGATTTCCGAATGACATGCAACAGTCCAGTGCTGCTTCTCTGTAGCCCAGGTCTGGCGCTTCTGCCGCTGTTTCTGGTTCAAAAGTGGCTTGACCTGGGGAATGCGGCACCTGTAGCCCATTTCCTGCACACGCCTGTACACGGTGGCTCTGGATGTTTCTACTCCAGACTCAGTCCACTGCTTCCGCAGGTCCCCCAAGGTCTGGAATCGGTCCTTCTCCACAATCTTCCTCAGGGTCCGGTCATCTCTTCTCGTTGTGCAGCGTTTTCTGCCACACTTTTTCCTTCCCACAGACTTCCCACTGAGGTGCCTTGATACAGCACTCTGGGAACAGCCTATTCGTTCAGAAATTTCTTTCTGTGTCTTACCCTCTTGCTTGAGGGTGTCAATGATGGCCTTCTGGACAGCAGTCAGGTTGGCAGTCTTACCCATGATTGCGGTTTTGAGTAATGAACCAGGCTGGGAGTTTTTAAAAGCCTCAGGAATCTTTTGCAAGTGTTTAGAGTTAATTAGTTGATTCAGATGATTAGGTTAATAACTCGTTTAGAGAACCTTTTCATGATATGCTAATTTTTTGAGATAGGAATTTTGGGTTTTCATGAGCTGTGTGCCAAAATCATCAATATTAAAACAATAAAAGGCTTGAACTACTTCAGTTGGTGTGTAATGAATCTAAAATATATGAAAGTCTAATGTTTATCAGTACATTACAGAAAATAATGAACGTTATCACAATATGCTAATTTTTTTAGAAGGACCTGTATATATATATATATATAGGTAGAGAGAGAGATAATAAGATTGGTGTATGTGGATAGCTTCTGAGCTGCTTCCCTTGTAAAAAAAAAAAATATCCAATCCACATATCAATAGCCCATTCACTGACTTAACGGATAGACAAATTTCAACAAAAACTGATTGTAAAATAAAGATTTTCAATAACAAGATTGCAGTGAACATGTTTTAACAGTGTTCTTTTTATGGGATACCTTTGTATGGTAACCCCTATAAATGTAAAGCTGGTCTTTGTTATCCAGTCATTAGTGGATAAGTGTGGTCTCGATTTGTTGGGAAGGGGCTTAGCTATAAAGCATGCAGTGGTAGCAGTGACACATTGGCCCTGGTGTTTGAGGGCACCTAAAGGACCTTCTTGCACCTAACAAGTCAACAGTAAAATACAATAAATAGCAAATAAATAGCAGATAGTAATTTGTGGGGTTACAAGTTTTGCAGTGGGGCCCAAAAGTTTTAAAGTGTAACTGTTGTTTCAGTTTATTTTTAATATAGTTTAGGGGCAGGAATGTTAAACATTTTTGTAATACACTTTATTAGTTAATGGGTGCAAAGAGTCTTCTCTAACTGAGTATTGCTAAGGAGAGTCTGTCTTCAGTCTTCAGTTCTACCGAGCACTGTAGACGCACGTGTATAACAAGTCAGATAGGCAGGGTAATGGACAGTGACCTGTACATAATCAGGGACTGAGGTGGTGACAAGTGGCAGATTGAAAACCTCTGTGTTACACACAGGCATCTTCAGCACTGAGTAGAACTAAACACTGAAGACAGACTCTCCTTAGCAATACTCAGTAAGCTGTTTTCCAGGATTTTACTGTTGATGGCTATCCTCAGGATGAGCCATCAGTCTTACATCCCCCCAAACACCTGTTTCAGGATAGGTCCAGTGCTGGAAGTCAGTGCCAAAACTACACAGCAACATGCATTGTGTAATAGAGCTGTTTGCTGTAGCACTGTTCCTACTGAAGTGAATGGGAGCAGATCTGCCCACTATACAATGCATGGAGCTGTGTAGTTGCAGCACCAACCTTTAGCATCGGTGCTACCCCAAAACAGTTCTGTGGGTTTGTGGGTTTTTGGAACCCAGACTATCAGATATTCATAGTCTATCCTGAGGATAGGCAATCAATAGCAAAGTCACAGAAATCCCCTTTAAAGAGGACCTCTCACCACTCCTAACATGCCTATTTTAATAGCCCTGTTTTGCCTTCCCCATGTAATCCCAATTCTGGAGCACCTATTCTTATGGCTCTATGGTGTGCCATTCCTTTATTATTTTTACTAGAAGTTATGAATGAATTGCTAGCAGTCTGCAGTAAGGGTACAGAGGGGAGGTAACCAGTTGGGGGCATGTCCCTGCCTAGTCTGACAATGACAGCACTGATTGGATAGAGTGAGTCTGTGCAGGTACACCCCCCCAACTTGTTATCTCCCCTCTGTACCCTTACTGAAGGCTAATAGCAATTCATTCAGAACTTCTAGTAGAAATAATAAAGGAATGGCACAACATACAGACATAAGAATAGATGTTCCAGAGTTGTTACTACATGGGGAATGCATGTAGATATTAAAGTAGGCATGTCAGGAGAGGTGAAGGTCCTCTTTAAATGTAATCTTCGCACTTTCATAAACCAGCCTTACTAAAAGAATTTGTTACATAGGCAAAAGTTCAGATATGTAATCTCACAACAGACAACATATGAGGTGGTTTTATACTTTTGAAGTCTTCGATGATTATATACTGCAGCTGTACTATTATATAGCTTCCAATTGATGCCTTCTTTACACATATTTCATACACAAACACGTCATACAGGAGCCATTCAACACAAGTTGACAAGCTGAGAGACTATGATTCTGTTTCTGCAGTCTACATACTTAATAGTCTGGCAGGTAGTACATTTTTCATCTTCAAATTCAGTAGCCTGTCACCAATCTACTGCAGTTATGGGGTATGTCACCCAAACTCCCTATCCAATTGCATCCCTGTTCACAGTGACATGTTACATTGTAACGCAAGGCTGCATTTGGGCCTGTCAGCAAGTTTTGAAAGCGTGGATTAAATATTTATTGTGGCCGTGGAGCGCGCAGAGAGTGGTTGGAGCTGCAGCCAGCTGGTAAGAGATGCCAGCTTACTCTAGAGGGCTGCGTATGTTGCCGGCTACAGACACACGCTAACAGAATGTGGCAACTTAACCCTGCCATAGCCAAACTAGTAATAGGTTTCTAGCTGTCAAATTCTACATATGTGGGACAGATCAAATTTTTGTCCAAATGTATCATTTATATATAACTTTGTACATAATACAAAAACAACAAATATTCTTATCAGGATAGTGCAAGTCCTTTAGTTCTAGTCTTCAATCAAGCTGTCTCATTTCTTGTTATCATTTTTTGGGAAAACTGGATGATAATGAGTATGGCTTCCTTTCCTTGTCATCCAGCTTTTCCTGAATGGTAAATCTGGCTAGTTACACCAAATTCCACCCCCAGTTATTGTTACAAGTATAGGTAGACCTACTGTTCAGTAAGTCTTGGAAAGATGGGTGATAACCTCTGTGAGAGCAGTAATGGGAGCTGTACAGGCTGCCCCTTAGCTTTCCATTACATTTCTAATACTTGATTAAATAAGTAGACCACAAAGCAGCCATATGTATCATTCTTTTCTAGCATACAAAAGTTTCAAATCTTGGCGCAAGTGTTGTTTTTGAGGCACAATTTGCAACTTTTTGTACTTCTCTGCCCCTGACACTTTTACAAAACGTGGGCGAGACATGGACGGGAGGGAGTGGGCCAAAGGTAGATCATCTGTGGCCAACACATTTACCAATATGTCTACTGGAAAAATGGCACACATTATACCCTTGCTCGCGTACTTTTCAATTTTTCATGCTTGGACCTCCTGCAGAACTATTGCCTATTAATAGAGGTGGAGCATTGTCCACCTATGGGGCTTGTGGTTACGAATGGCATAATAAATGGTAGTCTCAATATATTCCCAGGATAGATAGATAGATAGATAGTCCTTCCTTCTTCACTCAGGATATTGTGAGATAAATGGCACCCAACCGGCTTTGAAAACCAGTAGGAGTTGTGAGAAGCACAAGTTGGTCATCTCACATCACGCATTTTGGAACATTTCTGTAGATGCAGTAGATTAGAAAACTCATGATAAGTATTTTATTTGGAAGCAATACTTGTGGTAAAGAGGATTCCTTTCCCAGCTAATAACTTCACATACACACTCTCATATTCATTTGTTATTATGGCCGTCTGACCAAACAAGAACCAAAACAGAAACATACAGGATTTAATGAATCATAAGAAGCACAGGCAATAGACCAAAGCCACAAAGAGGCAACATCCAGTACTCAGAGTATTGGCTGCTTTGAACTAGTATGTTATAGTGATGTTATATTACTAACAGCACTTAGCTACTGTCATGCAGGACTTTAAATGAATGTACATTTAAAATGCAAGTTCCTGTCCAGCTGGCAGTCTGCAGGCTGCATGTGCTCCTTCAAGGCATTTTTGAGACCCTCAGGATCCCTAAAGACTTCTTGAAACAGTAATGTACTGTAGTAGTTAAATTGCACACAATTAAGTTAAAACTGAAAAAATACTTCCTTTTTCCATTAATAGATTTTACTATTCAGAATTATGTGTATAATATTTTCACTTACAACTGAAAAGCTGACAAGCAGCAAAATTGTCCTGAAATTCTGGTGCTTCCGATTTTTGATGTTTGGATATTCAAACTCCTCTCATAGACACCCTCCCTTGAACCTTCCTCTCTTATTTTTTTTGTTTTTTAAAATTTTATTTTGTATGCCTGCAAATTCCGATTTTCTGTTATGTAGCAGAAACAAGGAATCCAAGCTGTGACCAATTTATCACACAATGGACATAAACGTGATGGACTCCACATAACACGAAGCCCGTAAAGTTCCATAATGGTGTTCACCATTTTTATCGAGAAAAAAAAGGGCCGCATCAGCCCTATTTTCTCCATCAAATGTGATAGAATGTACCTAAAACCTAAAACAGTGCTTTCAGCTAACCTATGGAGAGACTATACTTTTAGGAGTACTTACTCTTCCATTGCTATGCTCCTGTTTCTTCCTGTTGTGCTGCATAGTATACAGAAGAACAGGAAAAAACAGGAGCACATTCATTTGGGATGTCAGAGGAAGAGCCCACAGTCGGGTGGTCACCTGACCCCAGAGGGGATTGCAGAATCAGCAGCAATGGAAGGGGAAGTACTGATGAAAGTGTATTCTTTCCATGGTTTAGCTGAAAGAGACATTTTAGGTACAGAGCTGGGGAACCCCTTTAAAGGGAACCTGTTACCAAAAAAATTCAAAATAATTTGCAGATAGTATTTTACAGAGCTGGAGGGGCTGAGCAGATTGATATATGGATTTGCGGGAAAAGATTCAATAAAAATTGGATCTCATTGATTTAAATTCCTGCTTATTTTGGACTTTGAAGTCAAGGAGGCAGTTTTATCAGTAATCTCTGTATACACAGTCATAGAGTGAAGGCTGTCAATCACATAGGATCGCCCTCTGGAATGATCATGGATATATATGGATAAATTGCAAGTTATACTGAAAAATTTTACACAATATTATGTATATACCTATTCAGCTCCTCCTGCTCTATGACATGCTGCCTTCAGCTCAGGGACCATGTTCAACCTTATAGATTCCCTTTAAAAGGGCTGTCAAGGATTAAACTAAATGGTCTTTTTTCTACAAAACAGTACCAAAATTGTGCATATGTTGTGTCTGATATTACTGCTGAGACCCATTCACTTCAAATTGTGCTCAACTGCAACAATATCAGATACAGACCCTATTTAATATCTTGTATAGCTCCTTTAACCATCTTCAGACTTTTTTTTTTTAACCAAAACCAAGAGTGTGTTCAGATAATGCAATGTGCCGGCCCACAAGCGAAGTACATGGTGAGTGGAGTGGATGGGAGTGGTCGCAGTGGCAACAAGGGTTGTTGTAGTCCTCACTACGGATGAGCGAATCGACTTCAGATAATACATCCGAAGTTGATTTGCATAAATCTTTGTTTTATGAATAGGAGCTCCATACAGTATTAGAATGTATTGGCTCCGATGAGCCGAAGTTATTACTTAGCGAAATAAAAATATTTCCCGAATTCTGGTTCAGTTCCAAGTGGTACCTGGAACGAAGTTTTATCCGAATAGACTTCGCTCATCCCTAGTCCTCACGGTGTCGAACTGTGCTCTGCAGTGTTTCGAAGAGTGCCCTTTTTTTAACTATATGGATAGAGTGAGGGGTATACTATGGATTTGGGGTCTCCTGCCTGGTGATGGCTGGGGTGTCCTTGGAGTTAGAAGAGCAGTGGGATGCAAGGCAGGAGACCAGGTGGCTCAGGTCAGATATGCAGACAAATGACCAGGCTGACTTGATTAAATAAAAATATAATCTCTTTTATTTAGTGTATGATAGGTCACAAAGTACAAAGGCAGGTAGAAGGCACAATTATCAGCTATATCACAAAGTAGGCTTTTCCAAAAGGCTGCAAAAAGGGGGGTTTAAATTATATCAGTCCCCTCTAAGTTTCTCTTTGGTTATTCAATACAAGCTTCCCAATTAACTAAAGGCAAACAATTATTTTCTCAATATCTCTGCAGTGCCAAACTGTGGGGGGCATTCCTTCAAAGGGTGCCAAGTCTGTCTCAGTAATGGGACAGGTGCCAGAAGTAATATAACCCAAACCACATGCAGCAAAGTCTATAGCCATAATCATACTGTATGTTACATTTTACTGGCTTTCTTGTCCACACACTGTCCCTTTTAGTGATCCTAAACCTTCTATAAAAAGTATGTTCTTCTCTCCCTCAGAGGTTGGTACAGTTAGTACAGTTGCTTTTCTGGCAACTTGCTATGTCACAGGGTTGAGATCTCCCTTGATAATGACACTTATTTTAACAGTGAACCATTGGGTCATTGAAAAGGAGGAGAAGGGTAAACCTTCCTTAATACTTTGCCATCCAGTCGTGATTTTGATTTAAAAAAAAAAAAATACACTAAATAAACCACTGTTTATCAGAGGAAACCATCAAAAGGGAGTCCAGATTTACATCACATCAGTAAATAACAGTAGATTTAGTTGCTTTATGACACTATGTGATAGCTGCTCCATAGGCAAAATACAGGCTGCAGTCTGTAGAAGAATTTGTAACTATCCTTGTAAACGGAGCAATTCAGATAATAACTATGGATCTGAGCACTGATGCTCATCATAGAGAGGCAAGAATGTCCATTAATGAGTTAAACTACAGTACAGATGCAAAAAAAATGACAGTGTTATTACAGAGCAGTTCCTGGTAACCTTTCAAGGGTCAATTATATACCATAAATATCTCATTTACACAGCGTGCACTTTTACAGATATCATACGCCTCTTTATTTCCCCTTTAGACAAAGAAATGAATCTAATAACTGTTTGGCAAAAACATGCAGCTCCCACCAATAAAAGATATATACAAATACAAAAGCTGCATTCACCAGACTAATGGGACACATGACTTTAATAAACGCGCAGGCATTTAAATGTTAGATAATGTATTAGAAGCTGAAAAGCAGCTATTTATGACTCTTTAAATCCAACCATGAGGTAGAAACTTGGCTAATGCAAAAGATTTTCTCTTGCAAAATGTCCCTTTTATTTCTGCCTATATCAACATATTGAACTTTATTTTTATACCTTTTATAGCTATGTAAGAGGTTACATAAGAGGCTATGTAAGAAGTAGTCATATAGTTAAAGGAAATCTGTCATCAGGACAGTCTTCTAGATCACAGTGTCGCATCTTAGAGGAGCATCTGTACACAATTGCAAGCTCTAAATCGACCCTTGAGGAGTACCGAAATAATTGACACCTTCTGTGTCCTAGACATCAGGGCTGCATTAAAGCATATAATGTGACCCCTCTTGGGTGAGCTGAATAGTTAAGGGAGTAGGATGTATGGGAGAAGCAAGTAAATCTGTCATCAGTTTTGACCATACTAAACTGCTGACAGCACTACGCAGGGGCTGGGGAGAGCAGTGCAAACATTTGTGGATCTTTTATCATCAGGAGTAGTTAGAACATCAACTTTTATTCTGCCAGATTCTGCTTCTTAAGTGCAGTGGAGGCAGAGCTTCACTGTGAGGTGAACTCTACATTAAGCTTATTCACATCCCCTCTCTCTGAGCCACAGCTGTAGAGATGTCCTTGTTGAATACTACAGCTGTCACTCAGCTGAGGGGAGGGTCTGTGAAGCATCTTCATGCAAAGAGTGTATTTCACAGTGAAGCTCCACCTTCAGTGCACTTAAGAAACACAATCTGGCAGAATGAATGTTCATATTCTCACTTCTCCTGATAAGAGCTGTGTGTGTATTGTTCTTACAAGCCCCTACCTAGAGCCGTAGGTAGTTTAGCATGATCAAAACTGATGATAGATTTCCTTTAATAAGCCCTGATACAACTTATGTAAGAATTGGCCAACTCTGGCTCTATTGGAAAGACTAAATTTTAACAGTGTTAATGACATTAGAATTACAGCAAATGGAGGATTCATAAATGGATATGCCTTACCTAGATTTACTATATTAGTACATACCTAAGGATATTTCCTCCTGAACTGCTGCAATGGGCAAACTGGTATTGATTTGAGGTTTCTTCTGTGAGACATCATGGTTATTCCACCGCAGCACCTAGTGCCTTGAAGGGGTACACCTGCCTTAATTTCTACCATCAATCACCACTTCTTCTCCTCAACCATGCAGATGTAAAATACTTTATACTGCTGAGCGATTCTACATGAAGGTTTTACTACGAACAGGTCATGAAAGGCCAACAAATGTGAAACCTAATACATGGTGTCTTTATGTGTTAAGGCTTTCATGCAGGTGTGACTTGCTGTAACCCATATTCTGCTTTATGGTAGATGAAAGTGCTAACACGCACACGGCACATTGCTGCTCTGTATATGGCCTTATACGCTTCTATCTGCAATGCATTTTCCATATGTCCCCAGTCTGTCACCAAATATCATAGGTTACACCTAGCATTTTCGTATTGGCTTAATACATACATTGAGGCAAACTATAGAAGGTGGAAAGCCTAATGACAAAGCCAGTAAGAGTTATTCTTCTTCTACACTATTAACTAATAAATGTGATAATGTATATATTACTATGGTTCGGAGCCTCATTATAGAAAGAAAATGAAAAATAAGACAATAATAATAATAAGGGTCTGTCTAGGATTTTAATATTGATGAACTATACCCCGGATAGGCCATCAATATCTGATCAGAGGATGTCTGATATCCCTACGTAACCCCCGCTGATCAGCTGTTTCAGAGTACATCTAAAGCTAACTCTGTGTAGCAGACAGAACTGGTTACTGGAGCTCTACTTCCATTCAATTCAACCAGGGTTGCAGTTACAAGTTCTGTCCACTGCACAATGGACGGCACTGTAGTTCTGGTTCCAACTTCCAGCACCAAAGCTAAAGCAAAACAGCTGATTGTAGGGAGTGCGAGGAGTCAGACCCCCATCAATTAGATATTGATGGTCAACTTTGAGGATAGACCATCAACAGTAAAATTCTAGGCAACTCCTGTCAAAGAAATGTATGAAAAAATTGTAGCTGTTGGTGAAATCAAAAATATGCAGCATACCAGTCTCAAAATAAGGGAAAAAGTTTAGGCTAAGACACATACATATGAATACAAGATACAAAAGCCACTTGATGTCCTGCCTAGAGTATCTAGAGCACTGTAGACTGGACATCACCTGGAGTACCTCAGTCTCTACTTTTGTCATTTTTATGGGTGATACATTGAAAATCTAATATAAACCAAAGTAAAATCATCATCAGATTTCAATTTCTTTAGATCCTTTGTAGTAAACCTATCTTTGAATATGGATGACCTTAAATGAAGAGAAGTTGGACCAAGATAATGTAGGTGAAAGCAGTGAACACAGGAAGACAAGAGTCCAATATATGGTATTTACGTGTAGGATCTGTAAACTGCTATTATATGGGCATCAAGTAAAAGTATTAGTTAGGCATAGGATGGTGATATTCGGCACTATTGGTAATGTAGCATTACATGAAACTGATTGAAATCAATACCATACTTCTGCCATAGTATCTGGTCCTTGCAGAAACTCTCTGCTAATAAAGGTGGTTATATGGACAGAGATTGGACTGAATGTAAACCCATTGAAACATCATGTGCCATAGGACTTTTTTGTTTGCTTGTATAAAACAATAGAAATAAAATTGCTGTAGGGATCTTAGATATGACAAATACAGTCAACCCTTTATTCTAAGTTAATATTTTACAAGAAAAATAATTTAAAAGGGTTTTCTGAGATTTTTAAACTAATGACCTGTCCTCAGGATAGGTGATCAGTATCTGATCGGTGGGGCTCTGACACCTGGGACCCCCACCTATCATTTATTTGAGAAGGCACCAGCTCTCCTGTGAGCACCACTGACTTCTCTGTGCTCGCCAAGCATACATTTGACAGCGGCTATGCTTGGTATTGCGCTCAGCCCTATTCACTTCTATGGGGCTGAGCTGCTCCTACGCCATGTGACCGATGAACATGACATCACTGGCCTAGGAGAAGCTGAGAGAAGGTTGCGACACTCACTGGAGTGCTGGCGCCTTTTCAAACAGCTGATCAGGGGGGATCTTGGGTGTCAGACCCCCACCAATCAGATTCTGATGACCTATACTGCTGGGCGCGAATATTCGAATAGCGAATATTATTTGTGAATATCGGCACTTTGAGAATTCGCAAATATTTAGAATATAGTGATATATGTTTGTAATTTTGAATATTCTAGACTTTTTTTCATCAGTAACCTCCCTTCTTGCTTGTGGGCCAATGAGAAGGCTGCAATGTCTTTATCTGAGCTTAACAACATCCCTAGCAACCAATAGGAAGTTGCCTGCCCCTTACTATATAAGAACCTCCCCAGCAGCCCTTGTATGCAGTATTTTGCAGATCTGAGAGAGACAGCAGTGTTATTGCTGTGCTCTCTGCTTTCCTGTGTCATTACATTAGATAGTTAGTTAGCTTATATATATAATACAGATAATTAGTGGGAGATATTCAGTGTAGTGATATAGTGTAGCTGATAGCTTCTGCTGTCCATACATACATGCTACATACATAGTGCTGTGATGTCACAAGTTCACAACAATACTTAGTGCACCAATCAGTAATTAGCCAGACCTGTTAAAATGTAAATTTGCACGTATTGCGCCAAAATATTTGCATCATTAGTGCCGATTTTGGAACACTCTATCTGCATATAAAGCTATTGTTATGTTCTTCTGCGCCAACCATTTTCTCCAGTCTGAGGAAACTTCTAGCAGCTTGAAAAATGTAGAAAAAGAAAAGAAAAAAGCAGCACACATCAAACACAATTCCTTATGGGGGCCTGTGCATACAAAAGAAAAAAGGCAGCACTCCAGATTAGTGAAGAAAAGTGGATGGTTTATTCACCCATCTATCGGCAACGTTTCAGCTCTCTCATTGGAGCCTTTGTCTAGCTGGGAAAATGTAGCTATAGTGACCCACGCCTGTATTTCGCACACATTACACGGTCATTTTTTCGCGATTAAAAAAATAATCTCGAATTTGCAAATATATGACAAATATTCTACCAAATATTCACAAAATATAGTGAATTCGAATATTGCCCCTGCCCCTCATCACTAATGACCTATCCAAAGGATAGGTCGAGGCTCGAGGTATAAAAATCTCGGAAAACCCCTTTAAACCAGTTTAATGTCAAAGGCATAGTCTTTGCTTTGTTATAATCATACTCCCTTACTTCAGCCTGCTAATTTATCTAGTTAAACTTGTTAAGCATTCTTCTTTTGTGTGGCGCTGATTAATTATCATTGTTAATTAAAACAATATTTTATATCAAGAACCACGTCTTATGAATCAGACGAGCCTCATATTTGTAGTGCTCCTTGGAGACAAAGGTTAACCAAGTTCATTTCACCCAGCCCCCTGCTAAGATATTGAGCAAACTATATGGGCCATATGAGTCTCATTTTGGAAGTGGAAGAGAAGATTTCCCCCCAGTGGCTTGGAAGCGTTAATAAATCCACAATAAATAAAATCACGTCTAATACCATAACTGTTTTTCCTTGGCATGAGAAAGCTACAGGCCACATCATGATGTGAAATAGCTTCAGTCTGCAAAAGCCTTGCTCCTATTTGCTAAATAAACTTGGCTCGCTAAAATTCCTATATGTGAAGCCATTAATACAATTCTCCTCGACAGAGTTTAATTAAATTGCCTTACCCTGTAGTAAATACATTAGGACTGTTTTGATGCTGGTCCTATATGTTTTCTTCAACAGGAAAATTGCTAGTCTTTTATAGAAAGAGATTTTGTAGTAAATGCGCTGTCTTGGGAATTATATGGTTGTGGTGCTAAAAATATGTGACCCCCCCCCCCCCACCTCTCTGATGTCCTACCCCCTATTCTGGCCCTGACCCATGACTTCTAGGGGGTTGGAGTCTTAAATGATTACTTTAATATTACATATTGGATCTTGAATTAACATTTTTTTTATTTAGGTCAGTATTCCAAGGGGTTGTTGAGGGTAATTATTATTATTATTTATTATTAAAGCGCCATTCATTCCATAGCGCTGTACATAGTAGAAGAGGTATACATAAATAATACAGACAATTGCACGAAGCATAAACAAGACGAGTTACAAACTGGTATAGAAGTAGAGAGGGCCCTGCCCGTGAGGGTTTACAATCTACATGGTATGGGAGAAGGACACAATTGAGGGAAATGGTCTTTTTACACAACTTTCCATAAATCATAGACTTCTATTTCTTTAAAGGGACACTGACAGGCCGAATAAGCATAATTATCTATATATATGCATGCACAGGTCTTCTATTGTGTATTAAGAACATAAGTCTAACCCCTGTCCACCTTATGAAGACTGTAAAATGATGTTTTATAACCTGATAGAATTGCTCGTCTTTCTGCCCAAGGGGCGGCATTTCAGCTTTACCTCTGCCCAGGCAGCCGCCCCCCCCGCCCCAACCGCCGTTTTGAAGCGCCGCCCAGCTCATCAATATTCACTTCGCTGGGCGGCTTCTGCGCTGCTGAGAAAAGTGCCCGGCGCAGGCGCAGAACGCAGAGGCTGAAGCGGCCTCAAAGAAGCAGAGGGGACGCAGGCGCGATGTGATCCCGGCCAGAGAGGGTGCCGGGAGCATGCGCTGAAGCTCAAATGGAGTCCGATGCCCATAGCTTTGTTTTGAGCATGCGCCGGATCTCGGAACGTCGGGGACAGCAGAAGCCGCCCAGCGAAGTGAATATTGATGGGCTGGGCGGCGCTTCAGAACGGCGGTTGGGGGAGGCTGCCTGGGCAGAAGTAAAGCTGAAACGCCGCCCCTTGGGCAGAAAGACGAGCAATTCTATCAGGTTAAAAAAAAACATAATTTTACAGTCTTCATAAGGTGGACAGGGGTTAGACTTCTATGTTTTTAATACACAATAGAAGACCTGTGCATGCATATAAAAAGCTAATTATGCTTATTCGGCCTGTCGGAGTAGAGATCTGTCTCTAAAATAAAAGTGCACATCTAGCCATGCCCTGAGATCTGGTTTTGGCAATTTATTTGCTGAAGTTAGCAAGGGAAAACATAGCAAGGGATAGAGCATGGGTGTGTTATAACAAAAAAAAAATATACAAAAAAACTTTTAATGGCAATTCATAATCTAGCACAGCACATGCCGTCCCTATAGTAGTTCTATGTACGCCACTTCCATCACAATAAAAGATGCTGTTAACAGGACTTTCTACCAGTTTTGGAAAAACCACATGCACACTGTTTTTACATGCTACGATGACGGTGCGGTTACCTGGCACGCCACGACACACTGTATGAACAGGCTCTAATTGTAACATGCTCCAGTGTGTGTTGTCATTTTCTGAATACACATCATTATTCATTATTAGTTCAAATTCCAAAGCAGCATGGCTACATTTGTGTGCAGAGAATATCTTCTTTCCTGGAGCCCTGAGAGAGCCTCCAGTGTATAAGAGAAAGGCAGAAAGATCAAATAATGCAAATTTCTATGTCAGCATTAAGATTTGCATCCCCATTGTGCTGTCCTTAGCCAGGCTAGATTTGCATTGGTGATGAAGACTGGAGCAGAAGGAAATCGGTATTAATAGTTTATTGGCAGTTTAATGTCTTGGCACCTACCCTACCTATGAAATATAATAAACAGGAAGCTGAGTGATGCAGAGTCGCTCAATAACATTCTCAATCAAAACCTTTCAGCAGATTGCAGGGCGACCTTCTTGTAGGACCATTAGCGCTCCCCACTAAAAGGATGACAGCACTTTAACTCCTTATATGCCAGGGTGCCCTGCAAGGCAATTTCTGGCAGGCCACTTAGAGTTGCATTTTTTTTAATGGAAAGTAGATTGAATGATCATTTAGATGATTTTTAAACAAAAAAATATTGTATAAAGCTGTTGGGTCTACGGATACAGGTATTTAAGTTTCATTGTGCTTCATACTTATCATTTGTATATAAAAATATATATAAAAAATAAATTTATATATATATATATATATATATATATACTGTAAATATATATTAAATAGAATATATATATATATATATATATATATATATATAAAATATATTAATGTATATAAAATGTATACAGTATATAATAGATAGATAGATTGCTGATTGCATGTAGATTGTAAGCCCTCACGGGCAGGGCCGTCTCTCCTTCTGTGCCAGTTTGTAACTCATCTTGTTTATGATTAGTGCAATTGTCTGTATTATGTATGTGCATCCCTTATCATATGTACAGCGCTATGGAATGAATGGCCTTTAATAATAAATAATAATAATTATAATAATAATAATTGCTCAAATAGCAATTTCATTACTGATTTCTACAGCAGGCTTTTGTACAAATGTAATCAGTAGTATGTTGGCAGGCTATGGGCTGATGCTGCATGCCTGCTGCATGCTGTAAAGCAGGGATGTCAAACTCGTGGCCCTCCAGCTGTTGCAAAACTACAACTCCCATCATGCCTGGGCATACTACAGCTATCAGGGAATGATGGGAGTTGTAGTTTTGCAACATCTGGAAGGCCATGAGTTTGACATCCATGCTGTAAAGGGAAGCTGAATGCATAATCACCTGTAGTCCTGCATGGGCATCATCAGAGATTTTCAAGTGTGAAAATAAAGTTAGATTTGGGAATCTCCCTTTAACCACCTCCGGACCGCCTAACGCAGATGTGCGTTCCGGAGGTGGCAGCCCTGCGCACAGTCACGCATATATGCGTCATCTCGCGAGACGCGAGATTTCCTGTGAACGCGCGCGCACACAGGCGCGCGCGCTCACAGGAACGGAAGGTAAGCGAGTGGATCTCCAGCCTGCCAGCGGCGATCGTTCGCTGGCAGGCTGGAGATCTGATTTTTTTAACCCCTAACAGGTATATTAGACGCTGTTTTGATAACAGCGTCTAATATACCTGCTACCTGGTCCTCTGGTGGTCCCTTTTGTTAGGATCGACCACCAGAGGACTCAGGTAGCTCAGTACAGTCGCACCAAACACCACACTACACTACACCCCCCCCCGTCACTTATTAACCCCTTATAAACCCCTGATCACCCATGATCACCCCATATAAACTCCCTGATCACCCCCCTGTCATTGATCACCCCCCTGTCAGGCTCCGTTCAGACGTCCGTATGATTTTTACGGATCCACGGATACATGGATCGGATCCGCAAAACGCATACGGACGTCTGAATGGAGCCTTACAGGGGGGTGATCAATGACAAGTGGGTGATCACGCATATAGACTTCCTGATCACTTCCCTGTCATTTATCACCCCTCTGTCATTGATCACCCCCCTGTAAGGCTCCATTCAGACATCCGCATGATTTTTACGGATCCACTGATACATGGATCGGATCCGCAAAACACATGCGGACCTCTGAATGGAGCCTTACAGGGGGGTGATCAATGACAAGGGGGTGATCACGCATATAGACTTCCTGATCACTTCCCTGTCATTGATCACCCCTCTGTCATTGATCACCCCCCTGTAAGGCTCCATTCAGACATCCGCATGATTTTTACGGATCCACTGATACATGGATCGGATCCGCAAAACGCATACGGACGTCTGAATGGAGCCTTACAGGGGGGTGATCAATGACAAGTGGGTGATCACGCATATAGACTTCCTGATCACTTCCCTGTCATTGATCACCCCTCTGTCATTGATCACCCCCCTGTAAGGCTCCATTCAGACATCCGCATGATTTCTACGGATCCACTGATACATGGATCGGATCCGCAAAACACATGCGGACCTCTGAATGGAGCCTTACAGGGGGGTGATCAATGACAAGGGGGTGATCACGCATATAGACTTCCTGATCACTTCCCTGTCATTGATCACCCCTCTGTCATTGATCACCCCCCTGTAAGGCTCCATTCAGACATCCACATGATTTTTACGGATCCACTGATACATGGATCGGATCCGCAAAACCCATACGGACGTCTGAATGGAGCCTTACAGGGGGGTGATCAATGACAGGCGGGTGATCACCCATATAGATTCCCTGATCACCCCCTGCATTGATCACCCCTCTGTCATTGATCACCCCCCTGTAAGGTTCCATTCAGACATCCGCATGATTTTTACGGATCCACTGATACATGGATCGGATCCGCAAAAACACATGCGGACGTCTGAATGGAGCCTTACAGGGGGGTGATCAGGGAGTCTATATGGGTGATCACCCCTCTGTCATTGATCACCCCCCCCTGTAAGGCTCCATTCAGACGTCCGCATGTGTTTTGCGGATCCGATCCATGTATCCGTGGATCCGTAAAAAATCATACGGACGTCTGAATGGAGCCTTACAGGGGGGTGATCAGGGAGTCTATATGGGTGATCACCCCTCTGTCATTGATCACCCCCCCCCCTGTAAGGCTCCATTCAGACGTCCGCATGTGTTTTGCGGATCCGATCCATGTATCCGTGGATCCGTAAAAAATCATACGGACGTCTGAATGGAGCCTTACAGGGGGGTGATCAGGGAGTCTATATGGGTGATCATCACCCCTCTGTCATTGATCACCCCCCCCCCTGTAAGGCTCCATTCAGACGTCCGCATGTGTTTTGCGGATCCGATCCATGTATCCGTGGATCCGTAAAAAATCATACGGACGTCTGAATGGAGCCTTACAGGGGGGTGATCAGGGAGTCTATATGGGTGATCACCCCTCTGTCATTGATCACCCCCCCTGTAAGGCTCCATTCAGACGTCCGCATGTGTTTTGCGGATCCGATCCATGTATCCATGGATCCGTAAAAATCATACGGACGTCTGAATGGAGCCTTACAGGGGGGGGTGATCAGTGACAGGGGGGTGATCACCCTGATCACCCCCTGTCATTGATAACCCCCCTGTAAGGCTCTATTCAGACGTCCGCATGTGTTTTGCGGATCCGATCCATGTATCCATGGATCCGTAAAAATCATACGGACGTCTGAATGGAGTCTTACCAGGGGGGTGATCAGTGACAGGGGGGTGATCAGGGAGTCTATATGGGTGATCACCCCCCTGTCATTGATCACCCCCCTGTCATTGATCACTCCCCCTGTAAGGCTCCATTCAGACATTTTTTTGGCCCAAGTTAGCGGAAAATTTTTGTTTGTTTTTGTTTTTGTTTTTTCTTACAAAGTCTCATATTCCACTAACTTGTGTCAAAAAATAAAATCTCACATGAACTCACCATACCCCTCACGGAATCCAAATGCGTAAACATTTTTAGACATTTATATTCCAGACTTCTTCTCACGCTTTAGGGCCCCTAAAAAGCCAGGGCAGTATAAATACCCCACATGTGACCCCATTTCGGAAAGAAGACACCCCAAGGTATTCCGTGAGGGGCATATTGAGTCCATGAAAGATTGAAATTTTTGTCCTAAGTTAGCGGAAAGTGAGACTTTGTGAGAAAAAAACAAAAAAAATCAATTTCCGCTAACTTATGCAAAAAAATAAAAATTTCTAGGAACTCGCCAGGCCCCTCATTGAATACCTTGGGGTGTCTTCTTTCCAAAGTGGGGTCACATGTGGGGTATTTATACTGCCCTGGCTTTTTAGGGTCCCGAAAGTGTGAGAAGAAGTCTGGGATCCAAATGTCTAAAAATGCCCTCCTAAAAGGAATTTGGGCACCTTTGCGCATCTAGGCTGCAAAAAAGTGTCACACATCTGGTATCGCCGTACTCAGGAGAAGTTGGGCAATGTGTTTTGGGGTGTCATTTTACATATACCCATGCTGGGTGAGAAAAATATCTTGGTCAAATGCCAACTTTGTATAAAAAAATGGGAAAAGTTGTCTTTTGCCAAGATATTTCTCTCACCCAGCATGGGTATATGTAAAATGACACCCCAAAACACATTCCCCAACTTCTCCTGAGTACGGCGATACCAGATGTGTGACACTTTTTTGCAGCCAAGGTGGGCAAAGGGGCACATATTCCAAAGAGCACCTTTCGGATTTCACAGGCTATTTTTTTACAGATTTTGATTGCAAAGTACTTCTTACACATTTGGGCCCCTAAATTGCCAGGGCAGTATAACTACGCCACAAGTGACCCCATTTTGGAAAGAAGACACCCCAAGGTATTCCGTGAGGGGCATGGCGAGTTCCTAGAATTTTTTATTTTTTGTCACAAGTTAGCGGAAAATGATGATTTTTCTTTTTTTTTCTTTTTTCCTTACAAAGTCTCATATTCCACTAACTTGCTACAAAAAATAAAAATTTCTAGGAACTCACTGTGCCCCTCACGGAATACCTTGGGGTGTCTTCTTTCCAAAATGGGGTCACTTGTGGCGTAGTTATACTGCTCTGGCAATTTAGGGGCCCAAATGTGTAAGAAGTACCTTGCAATCAAAATGTGTAAAAAATGGCCTGCGAAATCCGAAAGGTGCACTTTGGAATATGTGCCCCTTTGCCCACCTTGGCTGCAAAAAAGTGTCACACATCTGGTATCGCCGTACTCAGGAGAAGTTGGGGAATGTGTTTTGGGGTGTCATTTTACATATACCCATGCTGGGTGAGAAAAATATCTTGGTCAAATGCCAACTTTGTATAAAAAAATGGAAAAAGTTGTCTTTTGCCAAGATATTTCTCTCACCAAGCATGGGTATATGTAAAATGACACCCCAAAACACATTCCCCAACTTCTCCTGAGTACGGCGATACCAGATGTGTGACACTTTTTTGCTGCCAAGGTGGGCAAAGGGGCACATATTCCAAAGTGCACCTTTCGGATTTCACCGGTCATTTTTTACACATTTTGATTGCAAAGTTCTTCTCACACATTTGGGCCCCTAAATTGCCAGGGCAGTATAACTACGCCACAAGTGACCCCATTTTGGAAAGAAGACACCCCAAGGTATTCTGTGAGGGGCACAGCGAGTTCCTAGAATTTTTTATTTTTTGTCGCAAGTTAGTGGAATATGGAACTTTGTAAGAAAAAAAAAAAAAGAAAAAATCATCATCATTTTCCGCTAACTTGTGACAAAAAATAAAAAGTTCTATGAACTCACTATGCCCATCAGCGAATACCTTAGGGGGTCTACTTTCCGAAATGGGGTCATTTGTGGGGTTTTTCTACTGTTTGGGCATTGTAGATCCTCAGGAATCATGACAGGTGCTCAGAAAATCAGAGCCGTTTCAAAAAGCGGAAATTCACATTTTTGTACCATAGTGTGTAAACGCTATAACTTTTACCCAAACCATTTTTTTTTGCCCAAACATTTCTTTTTTTATCAAAGACATGTAGAACAATAAATTTGGTGAAAAATTTATATATGGATGTCGTTTTTTTTTGCAAAATTTTACAGCTGAAAGTGAAAAATGTCATTTTTTTGCAAAAAAATCGTTACATTTTGATTAATAACAAAAAAAGTAAAAATGTCAACAGCAATAAAATACCACCAAATGAAAGCTCTATTAGTGAGAAGAAAAGGAGGTAAAATTCATTTGGGTGGTAAGTTGCATGACCGAGCGATAAACGGTGAAAGGAGTGTAGTGCCGAAGTGTAAAAAGTGCTCTGGTCATGAAGGGGGTTTCAGCTAGCGGGGCTGAAGTGGTTAAAGAGGACCTGTCACCAACCTGACACGATTGCTTTTGGAAATGTTTGTATTTCTCATGATCTAACAATTTTGGATTGTGTTTTCTTGTGAACTCCGTGTTATGCCATTCCCCTGTTATTCCTCTAAGAGATAAGGAAACAACTTGAAACTAGGTGTTGCCAGTCCAGGGGGGTAGGTGTCACTACATACTGTGACACTGTCCAATCCATGTTGACAGATAGTAGCGTAACTAGAAATGACTGGGTCCCATGGCAAATTTTTGAACAGGACCCCTCCCACCCCAGCCCCCCTCTCCTGCCACTAGTCAAGATTGTGCTCTCAGAAGAGGCCCGGCAGCCTCCCTGTTTGTATATATTGTATGTCATGTCACTTTATATACTGCCACTGTATATAATGTCACTGTACAATGCTTTTGAGGGGGCCCTGATGATAAAATCTTTTATTTATCCTCTTGGGTGATCCCCTTCTGAGTCTGGGCCCCAAAGCAGCCAATTCCCCTGCTTCCCCTATAGCTACACCCCTATTGACAGAGCCAGTCCGTGTAGAGGAATGCCTCTTTGACAAAGGGAAAGTAACACCCAGTTGTCAATGCATTAATAAATATTCAGGAGGTATAACAGAGGAACGACAGCAACGACTTATGCGAAAAGATGCTCCAGAATTGGGATATCATGGGGAATACAAGCATTTGCGTCAGCAGTGGTGACAGGTCCTCTCGTATGTCTTTGCTTGGGTTCACCAAAGGCAAGTCTATCATGTAAATCTCTTCTAAAAGCCCCATATCACGAATCAATGCTGTAAAAATTGCTGGCAGTTGTCATATCTCTTCAATCTCCAGAAAGTTAATATTGTAACTTTAACAGTGACCAACACAGCCTGTTTAGAAATGGTTAATCCACAATAAGCGCCAAGAGTGTGGTTTGTGTTTAGCCTCCGTAATTTCTGCATTTAGTTTTTCTAATTTCTGCACCGTGTACCTAGATTACATCTAGATAAGCTACAAAGGCATTCAGGAAGCAATGGGGGCAGGTTGTGGTACTGTCTCAACTGAGAAACAGCTGCTTGCAGGGTGAAGGCAAGAACAAGGGGGGTGAATGAGAGCGGCGCTGGTTAGATGCTGCTAGGGTCAGTCCTTCCCTTTGTATTAGCTTGAGACACAAAAAAATCCTAAAGGGTGAAATGCAGGATTGGCTGCACGTGACCCCTGTGGCTTCAGTTACCAATGTCTTCCAGAAATTTCAAAGACACGCTACTGCTTGCTGAAGAAATTACATAGTAAAGCATATGTAAACCCTACTATACTATAGAGGGCTATATTTGTACTGTTTGCTCTTGTCATTCTGGCATCAAATGGTCTAAAACTATGTTTGTTCCCATGAGCAAATAATATGCTTAGAATGATTTTGATGACTTTACCAATTCAGTGACCATTTTAAAACATATTTTTAGTGAAAGGGCTTATTAGCGGATTGAGGTCCTCTGCAGATTTCAGGAATTATTCTTCATGTCGCAGAGTTCATATCGGGTCCCTCAATTACATACTTGTAAGGGGGAAGAGGGGGGAGTCATCAGGTCACCACTGGTCACTTGTATGATTATGGGGTGTTAAAATTACCAGCGTGGCAGTGTAAAGACCGGGCCAGCTTGACGTATTCCCAAGACGCCTGTTCTCCTAATGACAGGACTCAGGATGTCCCAAAGTACCAGTCAGACTATATATGCCCAGTGCGGGCAGCAGGAGTAAAGCATTTTAACCAGAGGCCACACTTATCTGAATGACTTCTACCACACAAATGATAGGCCTGTGATACTTGTGATTCTCCATTGTAATCTTTGCTTTTAAATATGCTGTAGACATCTTAAAGGCAGGAATCTGGCATCACATCAGATACATACTTTGTTTGCCCTTAAGCTTCTCATTTCTCTAGTGAGTCGGACCTGTGGCAAGGCTTCTGGATTTGGCTAAGTCTATAATACTGTATTTTATATTGGTTTATTTTTTTCCGAATAATAAAACTTGTATAATACGCTAATATGAAAATCTTAGTTTGCAGTCCTGTATTTAAATACCCCGACCAAGGTAGAGGTTGTTGCTATCTCCCTGCTTCCAGCCACTTGGGACATCTGCTGCGCTAGACACCTTGTAATCCCTTGGTGTTAACCAGTTGACTCCTTATGAATTTGGGAACAATTTAGGTGATAACGGCAGTGGTGGACGACTCAAAATTCCTGGTGCTGCCTTCTAAAGTCAGGTTTAGACGGGCGGATGGATTGTCAGGAAGAAAGCGTTCCTACCCGACAGTCGGCTGCTCACTCAGTAAAGGAGATCTCCTTCACAGTATGAGGATGAGGAATCTCTATAGCAATCCCTCGCCTCCATACAGAATCAGGGGCGTAGCTATAGGGGGTGCAGAGGTAGCAGTTGCTACTGGGCCCAGGAGCCTGAGGGGCCCAAAGACCCTTGTGCCACATAAGAAGACACCAGTATTATAGAAAGTGCATGCTGGTCAAGTTACACCTCTGGCTGGAGGGAAGGGGTTAGGTCAAGAATTTGACATGGGGGGGGTGCCATTATTTTTTTTTTCCGTGGGCAGCACAAAGGTTTGTGCTTCCCTGCCCCTGGCCACAAAGCACTGAGGGAAGGCGGGGCCCAAGCTGAACTCTTGCACTAGGGCCCATGAGCCTTTAGCTACGCCCCTGTACAGAATCACTGTTTCTGAGCAGAAGATCACTGCTTAGACAGCACGATCTGCTGCCTAGGAACGATGATCAGTGGTGCCTGCACGAAAAACAGGAAACGCTCGTTCATCGGTTGATTGGCACATTTAGATGGCCAGATTATCGATAACGACTAGTTATCGGAACGTTCACAGTAGTTCCTGATAATCTGAACGATTATTCGTTTTTTCTAAGTCCACCTTACAGCACATGAAAGAACAAAGTAGATGGGTGCTCAAGTTCATCTTTTTGCCTATGACATGTCTCACCTTAACTACAAACGCAGACCCATCAGAGGATCCAACGATGGGCCCTTAAATAATTATGGACCACTAATACATCAGTTCAGCCCAACAGAACTCCATTTGACTCTAACTTGTGTGCCAATTACTAACCAGAAGGTTAAGATGGACTTTTTCACAAAAACCCCATCTATTATTATTTATAAATACAGTAATATGACCTGTGCATGCAGCGATAACAGAACCTCGGGTGGGCCCAGGGAACTTCGACACTGTACTAACCAAATTGCTGAAATGGCAAAGTTGAGTTTATTTATTTAGCTAATTGTGTTCATACTGTTTGCCTCCCCAGCCACCACTTTTGGTTGTCGACTTATAAAGAATGTCGCTAAAGGCTGCAACTGTGATAACAAAGCCAAAAAAAAAAAACTCACTAGCCATTCTGATTCTAGTGATACTACTTCAATGTCGCCACCTGGTCTTTGTCTACTTGACGTGCCCATAGACCCACATGACCACTGCAGCCAATCACCGGTCTCACTGGCATACAGCATGAGGTCACTGAGGCCTGCGATTGGCTGCAACAGTCACATGTGTATAAGGCTAACATCACTGCAGCAGCCAAGTAAACAGAGGAGGACATACATTAGAAGTAGCAGTGCTGGGAGCAGCAGGGGGTCAAACAGGTGATAGATTTTTTATTTTATTTATTTGTCATGCTATTACACTGGGACAACCCCTTTAATTAATTTTGGGCAGTCCACAATCATGTTTGTAATCATGGTAAGTAGAGCAAAGTGATCATAGGTCCAGTATAAAATATAATTTAATTGGCCATAGGTGATTTTGGTAGTGTAATTGCCCTTCGGTGTAGTTTACGCCTAATTGTCATGGCATAACAGACATTTATCATGTTTTAAAAGATTAGTCCGCTTTTAACCCCTAGTAAACAATGATAGCAATCTATTCTGAGACCCTCTCTATTTTATAAAAAAAACTTGTTGGAAAGCAATTATTAACCAGTGTTGTGTTATAACAATATACCAGTCGCCATGAGCAATATATACAATATTAAAGGAAAAGTGGACCTAAGGCTGGATAAAATTGAACACATATTTCCATGTCTGACTTCCTACCATTTTGCACGCTGCTATTGATTTTCTCTGACACGCTCTTTTTATATTGAAGACGGTGGTTTTTTTTTTTTTCCCTCTGATAGAACCCGCAAGGAGAAATAGTAGCGTGAAAAAAGAATAGCAAAGTAATATTAAACCTGCCTGAAGTAAAAATGTAATGTAACACCTGTACTCAACAATTTCTGCTTGTAAATATATATATATACTTCTATTTAATAATACCCAGACTCTCACGGGTATTTGACCTCCAAAGTTAGAGAATCGTTGCGATTAACCAAGCTCGCACATGGATTTTTCTACTTTTATCATTGTAGCAATAGTCATAAAGTTTGCTGTGTTCTAACAGTTATGATTTAATTAAAAGGGTTTCTTCTAAGCAGCGATGGAGGTTCATATACTGTTCCATATCAGTATAGGGTATGGCTGCTACAAGCGAAGCGGTTTACATTACTTTACGAGTTTTGAAGAAAGACAAGAGCTGTGATCGGACATGAGAATAGCTAACACTGCTATCTTTTAAAGGAGTTGTCTCACATCAGCAAATCGCCTCCTTTGCTGGCTTGATTGCATTATTCCATCACATTATACACTGCTCATATCCAGGGGTTTCGACCAGCCTGCAATCCAGCAGCGTTGGTCACCCTTGCACATTATAGCAAAAAGTGCTGGCCTCTCTGATGGCCAGGACCGCGGGAGCGCACATGCGCAGCAGCTCCTGTCGCGGCCACCTCGTATCTTTGCTGCAGCGGTGGCCGTAACCTCTTCAAAAGAGCAGTGTATAATGCGATGGAAAAGTGAATCAAGCCAGCAAAGGAGGCAATGTGGACAATCACAATACATTAGTAAGTGCCTTGTAATTATTTTGTCTACATGATATCATTTACTAGACAACCCCTTTAAGACTATGCAGGAATTTATCACGAGGAGAACTCTTTGTCAGTTTTGCTTTGAGTTTGCTTTGCCACAACTTGTTGTTTGCACATTGTTTGGTAAATTTGGTACATCGTGACAGATAACACTTTTGTCTGGAGCTTTTACTCCTGTTTTTGCATGCCACCCATAACTGGAGTAAGAGGGTCATGTTTAGCTATTGAGCTATTGAGCTAAATCCACTTATAGTGGTCCACTATAGACTTTACCTTAACACATTGGTGACATCTTTTGTATTTTAAGTTTCATGCTCTCCATTATGATGACAATAAATGTTGGAATATATGTGCACAATATACTTCTTTATGCTGCCTATACTGTAGCACATACAAGGTGCTTAACGGGAACCTCTCACCATGAAAACACAAAGTAATCTGCAGGCAGAATGTTATAGAGCAGGAGGAGCGGAGCAGATTGCTGTATACACTGAGCAAAAATATAAACGCAACACTTTCGGTTTTGCTCCCATTTTGCATGAGCTGAATTCAAAGATCTAAAAACATTTTCTACATACACAAAAGACCCATTACGCTTAAATTTTGTTCACAAATCTGTCTATATCTGTGTTAGTGAGCACTTCTCCTTTGCCTAGAAAATCCATCCCACCTCACAAGTGTGGCATATCAAAATTAATATTGCACAGGTGTGCCTTAGACTGTCTACAATAAAAGGCCACTCTAAAATGTGCAGTTTTGCCTTACTGGGGGGGGGGGGGGGGGGGTGGTAAAAAAAAACTGTCAGCATCTGGTGTGGCCACCATTTGCCTCATGTCGTGCAACACATCTCCGTCACATAGAGTTGATCAGGTTGTTGATTGTGGCCTGTGTAATGTTGGTCCACTCCTCTTCAATAGCTGTGCCAAGTTGCAGAATATTGGCAGGAACTGGAACACGCTGTCGTATACGCCGATCCAGAGCATCCCAAGCATGCTCAATGGGTGACATGTCCGGTGAGTATGCTGGCCATGCAAGAACTGGGATGTTTTCAGCTTCCAGGTATTTTGTACAGATCCTTGCAATATGGGGCCGTGCATTATCATGCTGCAACATGAGGTGATGGTCGTGGATGAATGGCACAACAATGGGCCTCAAGATCTCGTCACAGTATCTCTGTGCATTCAAAATGCTATCAATAAAATGCACCTGTGTTCGTTGTCCATAACATACGCCTGCCCATACCATAACCCCACCTCTACCATGGGCCTTTCAATCCAAACATTGACGTCAGCAAACTGCTCACCCACACGACCCCACACACGCTGTCTGCCATCTGCCCTGAACAGTGAAAACCGTGACTCATCCGTGAAACAGAAAGCCTCTACAATGTGCCAGACGGCATCGATTGTGAGCATTTGCCCACTCAAGTCGGTTACGACGACGAACTGTAGTCAGGTCCAGACCCTAATGAGGACGACGAGCATGCAGATGAGCTTCCCTGAGACGGTTTATGAAGTTTGTGCAGAAATTCTTTGGTTATGCAAACCGATTGTTGCGGTAGCTGTCCGGGTGGCTGGTCTCAGACAAACATGGAGGTAAAGATGCTGGATGTGGAGGTCCTGAGCTGGTGTGGTTACACGTGGTCTGCGGTTGTGAGGCCGGTTGGATGTACTGCCAAATTCTCTGAAATGCCTTTGGAGACGGCTTATGGTAGAGAAATGAACATTCATTGCACGGCCAACAGCTCTAGTAGACATTCCTGCAGTCAACATGCCAATTGCACGCTCCCTCAAATGTTACAACATCTGTGGCATTGTGCTGTGTGATCAAACTGCACATTTCAGAGTGGTCTTTTATTGTGGGCAGTTTAAGGCACACCTGTGCAATATTCATGCTGTCTAATCAGTACCTTGATATGCCACACCTGTGAGGTGGGTGGATTATCTCAGCAAAGGAGAAGTGTTCACTAACACAGATTTAGACAGATTTGTGAACACTATTTGAGAGTAATGGGTCTTTTGTGTATGTAGAAAATGTTTCAGATCTTTGAGTTCAGCTCATGCAAAATGGGAGCAAAACCGAAAGCATTGCATTTATATTTTTGCTCAGTGTAGTTTTATTGGAAAAATTTCTGTATAATTTGAAATGTATTTATTTAAATTCCTGCTCATTCTGGGCTTTGCAGTCCAGGAGGCGGTCCTATAAGTGATTGACAGCTATCTGTATACACAGTTATAGAGGCAAGGCTGTCAATCACTGATAGGACCGCCTCCTGGACTGCAAAGCCCAGAATGAGCATTTAAATGAAATATTAGTTTTACTGAATCTTTTTTCATAAAACTATATATCAATCTGCTCAGCTTTTCCTGCTCTATAAAATGCTAGGATATCCCATCAATGTCAGCTAGGTGTGGGTCCTACCTCTAGGACCTGCTGTTATCTACAGTGAATGAGAGGGCATTGTGCATGTGTGGCTTGCTCTCCTTTCATTTACAGTATATGGGAGTTTAAAAAATATTTTTGAAACACCCATAGTGGTGAATAGAGATGAGCGAACTTCTAAAAAATTTGATTCGGCCTGTTCGCCAAATTTTCTCCCAAAATTTGTTTTAATCCGAATATGTTTACAATGAATCTCGATAAAAAGGGCTATTTCCAGGCCGCATAGAGCCTTTATATGGGCGTAGAACACTGTGCCTTGCAGTGACACGCATAAGGAGTGCATTGGAGTAGTGAAGTAATAATGTCAGTCAGTATGACATGCAGATTACAGGCGTCGCTATTAGAATCACTTCACACTTCACTTATTTGAGGCCAAAACTGACCAAATAACTCAAGTATTAACTTAGCCTTACAGGTCCATGTTAGTTTACACCCTCGTCAGCTGATTCTACATAGATGTCTACAGAACGCTTATACAAGTAGAGCACCCCCCCCCCCCCCCCCGACAGAGTGGAGAGGGTGTCAGCAGTAAGTTTGTTTTGAAGTCACTGATTATTTTGCCCTTCCTCTGATCCGTCAGAACAATAACCCCCAAAAAACGGATCCTGTCTGTGGAGCATACGACTTCACTCGGTCAGCATTTGCTCAGTTATCCAGTAATCCATGAGTATTGGTAATGCCCAAAAAAACAGGAGTGGATATAAAACAGAGATGACACGTGAATGGAATATTTGCATGTCTTCTGTGTTTTGTACCCACTCCTGCTTTTGGCTACCAAATCATAAGCCAATTCTGATGCAACCATACAGACCAGCATCAGGAGGCCACAAAGTGTCACAGTGACATAGTGTGGAGATGGCAGCATCAGGAGGCCACAGAAGTGCCATGGTGACATAATGTAGACATGGCCGCAACAGCAGCAGCAGCATGATACCACAGAGTGGCACGGTGACACAGTGTGGAGATGGATGATCTAATCTGATGCATCAGGCATTTGTGGGTGGAAATCCTTGCTAATCCACACCTGAGTCATCTTGACAAAAGTAAGTCTCTACACATTTAGGGTGGATAGGCGAGTTCTTCTTGGGGTAACTATGGCCCCCGCCGCACTAAACACCCGCTCTGATAGCACACTACTGGCCGAGCAGGCCAGCTTTTCCAGAGCAAACTCTGCCAGTAGCGGCCACAAATCTAGTTTGGCTGCTCAGTAATCCAGCAGATCTTCTATGATGGCTAGCAGGGTGCTGTCCAAGTATGCCACCACCTGCTGGTTCAGGTCCTGCTCCAGGTCTACCTGCTGCTGCTGGTGAGTAGTTTCTTCACCATGCGGATGAATAAAACTGCTCATCCGCGACCTTAGACTCAGGCTGCTGGTGCTGCTGTCACTTGCGACGAAGACGAAGATCCAGTCAACCAATCAAGAACCGCTGGGTTGCTGGTTAAGACACGACCGCTAGCTGATATGTGGACCTGAGGCTTCGGGAAGAAACCCCTGCTGCCACGCCCTCTTACTCTGCTGCGACCTGTGCCTGCGCCGGAATCATTTATGCCTCTGACACTCCCCTGTGCAGGGCCTGGCACTTCTCTGTCTGACATACTTTTTACTGAACTAAATAAATTAAAAGCAAATTAAAATACCCCTAAAAGCGCCAAATATTTTTTTTTTACTGAGATAGGCAACTAAAGGATTTGAAATTGGCAACAAAACGATTTCAGTGTAAATAACAGCAAAAGTGAACTGCGTATATATTTCTCGTATTGGACTAAAATAGGCCACTAAACAATTTCTGAGTAAATAACAGAAAAAGTGAACTGCAAATATTTTTCTCTTTTTCTCTAGAAATATGACAATAAACGCTTTTAGCGCAAATAACACCAAATGTGAACTGCGTCTATTTTTCTCGTATTGTAGTGAAATATGACAAGAAACGCTTTTAGCGCAAATAACTGCAAATATGAACTTGGTCTATTTTTATCTTTTTCCCTAGAAATATGGCAATAAACGCTTTTAGTGCAAATAACAACAAAAGTGACCTGCGTAAATATTTCTCGTATTGTAGTGAAATAGGCCTCTAAATATCAGCGCAGTTAACAGCAAAAGTGACCTGCGTATATATTTATCTTTTTCCACAGATAAAAGCCACTAAAGGCTTTTCAACATAGCACTTGCACCTCAATAACTAATTGCTGGAATGACAGAGCTTTATAACTGGATCCCCAAGTTATATTTCCCTGCACTTGTAAATCGCTTTTTTCACAAAGAGGATTTTCCTATGACTCTCCCTAGCATCTGCACACATCTCTCCCTGCCTATCAAATGATTAATCTCACTATCCTTTCCCATGCATTAGTAAATCGCTTCTTTCCTTTTTTTTTTTTTACAATTAGTTTTTCTTTCACTCTCCCTAGCGCCTGCATGCACGTCTGTTCCATGAACAAAGTACAATAGTGAATGGCAGACTCTAAGAAGGCCGCGGTATTTATAGGGCTGTGACATCACCAGGCTGGCTGGCTGCTGATTGGCTGCATGCATGGCATTATGGGTCATCCAGCCTTCCCAGAGTTCCTTGCCCCATGTCCTCACACGTGTAGCCGCCATTTTAGCCACCATTATAGCCGGCTGGCCACCATGTAAGGAAAAATTGCGATTTGTTACCATGAAGCGCGAGGAAATTCGCATTCGCTCAGAAGCAAATTTTTTCTGACATTTGGAACGAATTAGACTTTGTCAGCTTAGATTTGCTAATCTCTAGTGGTGAACAGAGGGTGGCTGCGCATGCCTGGCCGATTTTGTTTGGAGGTTCCATTCTGGGATAGAAGTGGGCCCAGACATGTGGCTCACACCTATCTGATATTGATTAAATTTCCGAGGGATATACCATCAATGTCCCAGGTGGGAGTAGCCTTTTAATATACTGTTCTGAGTATGCATTCTTTATAAATATCACTTAACTGTGTTTTTAGGATTAGGAAAAGGATCTATTTTTGTCTAGAAACAGTGCCACATCTGTCAATGGGCTGTATTTGGTATTGCAGCTTATCCATAGTCAAAAGGAGCTGAAATGAAATAACAAATGGAACTCATAGATGTGGTGCTGTAACTGGGAAAAAACTAATCCCTTTTCTAATCTTGAACAATCCCTTTAAGCATGATGAAAAGTTAACATATATGTTTAAATATTAATGCACATCTTTATAATACTGAATGTTTCTAATTTAGGTAATGCATTGTCAAACTGTTGTTCTTGGGGTAGACATAACTATTATTCTGTAGTGTCACCATGAAGATTCAGAAAGCATGCAGCCTAAAAGTAAAAACCATTATGTGGCTTTAGTTCCATTGTACACAAAAACTGACAACAGATTCTGGTTCCTGTTTTTATTGATGGTGGCATATTTTACCAGACGACCACCATGACGTGTGTCATTGTAGACAAAATCTGCCAGGGAATGACCATTTATGTCTGATGTCTAGCCAAAACCAAGTACAATTTAGGACTCACAAATCTAAAAGTTTTCCAGACATTGGTTTTGCTGGACACGCACATTCTTGGTCACCTGAACTGTACTCATATGCTCCTGTCGAAAACAATGGGAAATACCTCCGAGGCTTTGGTCACACAATGTGTCAGTAACCCCTTCAAGCTCCTTATTAATTCCTGGTCTGATAGAAAAATACCACTAAACTAGTGCTTATTACATGTAATCCAGATCACTGCCATAATGATACACTACATTATATACTTTCCTAAACTCGTTCATTCAATATCTCACTTCCTTCCCTGCAGGCAGTGACCATTATATTTTACACATGGGTTCCAGCTGGTTTCCATTCTCCCCTTCAAAACATATTTGAACACACAGATTGAAGGCGAGACGCTTTATCTAATGTAGTCAACTTTTAGCAAATAAGCCGATACTCTTTCCTACTCACATGTTTTATTAATAGTGGTTGATTATATCAGGGAATGAGTACAATACTTCACTGGCAAGAAGGTTTTTATGTGCTCTGCTCTACTGGAATGCCTCAGTTGTAGACCCCCAAGGAAACAGTAGTTCAGAAAAAAGCAATTAGATCACACAAGGTACTTGTCTGCTAAGGCAGAATCATGTCAGTAGTATGTATACCCAAATTGATTCAAAATTAATTGAATTTGCTAAGAATTTACTCCAAAAATTCAAATTCTGTTGAATCCAAAACTTTAGCGATACATTTTCATTCTCCAGACTTTATTTTCAAAACTTTTGCGATTCAAAAGGGCAGCCATCATTTTACACATCGGAAGACAGACAAGTAGGCATCTGCTACCAAAAACTGGATCATTTTTGGACTTTTTTAAGTAAAAAAATATCCCACCATGGGGTGTGTTTTTAATAAGACCATTTGTCACTCAGACCTTACTAATGTTGTCTTGGCTTTAAAAAGTGGCAAAGAGGGGTTAGATACAGTCAAAAAGGAGACCTCAGGGTGTCATACATGACTTCTCAGGGCAATTGATGCACTTTTGATTTGGGTCAAATTTATTCAGATTAGATAACAGGCGTGTGCAAATCGTACTCGAAACTAATTTTAAGAAATTCGCTCATCTCTAATCAGTATGTAAAAGTAGCACCATATATATTATTTGTGTATGAAAACAAAAAGAAATTAAAGTCTATCAACTTGTATAAACTTATGTAATTATATATGTCCTATTAACGGAACTGTCTTGAATTCTATTAAAGTATCGTTTAAAATGAAAATATCTTCTTTCAACAGGTACTACTGGGACAACAAGCCCAACAAGCCAAAGAGAGCTTACCTCCAAAAGAAGAGACCCCATCAGTCCCCCCTCCATCAGAAGACAGCTGTACCAAAAAGCCAAGGTCTCGAACCAAAATTTCATTAGAAGCACTAGGCATCCTACAGAGCTTCATCCATGACGTGGGCCTCTACCCAGACCAAGAAGCCATCCACACACTCTCAGCTCAGTTAGATCTGCCTAAACACACCATCATCAAATTTTTCCAGAACCAGCGTTACCACGTCAAACACCATGGTATACTCAAAGAGCATCTGGGCATAGCAGTGGATGTGGCTGAATACAAAGATGAGGAGCTTCTGACTGAATCAGAAGAAAATGACAGCGAAGAAGGCATGGAGGAAATGTATACAGTAGAACAGAGCGAGGAAAGCAGTGGACATGCCAAGGCTAATTTATCTGAGGTGGATCAGAGATAATAAAACTTACTGTCATCATAAACAACAACAGCAATACAGATGTGCAAGAGAAAATCACTTTTATTACTTGTTGTAATGTTCAATCTCTTCCCCGAGAGTGGGGAACACAAAAGTTTTTTTTGTATTGCTCTCTTGAAAACTTGCCTTTACACTTGAGTGTGGACATCTGACTGGAAGAGAACTGGTAAAAACTATATCTTCAATCATCTTGCACTTACAGTGATGATTTAAGCAAATTACAGGACCTCAAGATTGATAAAATCAATGAAGGAAAGTATTTATATATCTAGGTATACATATATGTGTATTTATGTATGCATATTTGTATATACACTCATAGAGGTGTGTGCCTGCGTGGTATACTTGCTATGCATATAGCATGTGTACAAACACACATGCATACATACCGATGATGCATGGGAAGCAAACATTTCATTCCGAACATATAGACTGTGAAATGAGTTTCTTACAGAAAAAAAAGAAAGAAAAAAAGACTGGCCTATGTATTAATACCACTGTGCAGTGAGAAGCTTTGGGTTTCCTCCTCAACAGACTGCTTGCTCTCATTGAGTGGTTATTTTTTTCCATGTTTCTTTTTATTTTTCTTGTGTTTATTCTTGATTTATGTTTTTTCTTAGTCTCTGCTTTTTGTTCTGGCCGCATGGTGGATAACTTTTATTTAAAGGTATGTGTTTGAAAGTAAAACTTAAAAAAAATGCAATAAAAATATATAATATTACAAATGCATCAAAAAGTTGTTCATGCTTAAACATCAGCAACAGTGGTGTAAAGCACGTGATTCTGTTCTGTAAGCAGCAGTGGGGGGATTGTTTTGTTCTCTGTCATTGAAGTGATGAAATACATAGTAAAATAACATTTGATATCCTTTACTATTCATTTTATTCATTTTTACACCTACAAATGTTATTTTTTTTTCTCAAGGAGTATATGTCACAAAGCAAAACACAGTTAAAGTAGGACATATAGTATATGATGCCCCTATAGAGGTGGGACTGTGGAGTTTCAAAGTGTCAAATGGTCCCCATCCAAAAATGAAGATTGGGGGATTGTAGGGCTGCAGGAATATTTATATCTAGTTTTCCGAATATGCTAGTCATATTCCTCTGCCTGAAGTCTTGTAGACCAATAAAATCAACAACTTCATGCACTTGTAACCTGCAGAATTGTTCAAAGCAAAACTGCCTTTCATGTGGTGGGGAGAACCAAACTTTGAGTCCTTACAGTGCTTATGACTGGTCATGGCGAGTCGAAAATATGCGCTATGTGACCATAGGGCAAGCTAGATTTTCAGATTCCTTGAAGGGCTTAAAGGGCATCTGTCAGCAGATTTGTACCTACATATGAAACTGGCTGATCTGTTACATGTGCACTTGGCAGTTTAGGGCGCCAGTGTTGGTCCTGTGTTCATATCTGCCCACATTTCTGAGAGAAATGAAGTTTTAATACATGCAAAAGAGCCTCTAGGAGCAACGGGGGTGTTGCCGTTACACCTAGAGGCTCTGATTGCCAGGGCCAGGCAGTGAAAACATCATCATGCCTCGCCCTGTCAATCACTGTTCCACTGTTGTATGTATTTTAATGATTTGCTAAACCCAGATGCAACCTGATCTGCACTTATTCAACAGCTTTTTATGCTCTGATGCTTCCCCTTGCTCTGCACTGAATTGCACAGGGCAAGGACATTTTCTTGAGATCCAGTGATGTACCAGGCTCTCCATGGGTAAGCTAGATGGAGGCTTCCACGTAGCAGTGAGCACGGTGATGTCATTGGCACTAATGGGCGGTCTTTAGCACTGCCCTAGCCTGTTTTTACAGGCTAGGGCAGCAGTAAAGACCACCCATTAGAGCCATTGATGTCACTCTGAACATTGCTAGGCGGAAGCTACTATTAATTCACTATTCCTACTACATGTCTGATGTCAGACTGTATAAGAAAAAGCACAAAGATGAAAGAAGATGCTGATCATGTAGAGGTATATAAACCTGTTGGATGCCGGTGGAGGCGAGAAGATTAAAAAGCTATAATTTGTACTGCACTTTATCACTAACAGTTCTGCTACCTAACAAAAACAGGTTTACACATGTCCACAAATGATTCGTTCATCAGGAGAAAGATCTCCATGTGAGTTTTTACTGGGCAAAAATTCCTTACACATTTCAAAAACATACCGGTCATAGAGGTGAGTGAATAGATTCAAAAATGTATAATTCAACCCAAATTTAAAAACGAAAATTATGATCGGACCAAATTCAAAATTTGTGTGATTAATTGGAGGGTGAAATTTTCAGGCAGTCAGAGTCACTTTTGATTCGGGTTGAATTTATTCTAACCTGAATGGAATCAGACAGTTGAGTTTGCCAAATTGGACTACTCTACAGGTAGGTTAACTTGCTTCCTAGGAAATAGGGCTATGTGTGTGTCTGAGATAAGGAAAATTAGATTGTGATCTCCATGTACTATATGTATGATGACAATTTCTGTACAGCGCTGCAGAATATGTGGACGCCATATAAGCTGCATAAATATTGCCGCAAAGTTTCATTTATAAGTGGACCCAGAGAAGCAAGAATAAAATATTTATGTGTTTTGTATGAATAACTGAAACTATCTCTATATTCTCTTGAAATTATCTTTTCAATATTCTAGGTGTCATTCGATTCTTTTGATCTTGTAGATTGCTTTGCTAATTTTTACATTTTCTTACCTGAAATTGAGAAGAAGAAAAAAAAACTAATATAATAAAATGAATGCAGGTTTACTTCAAAGAAATCTGATATTGTACTGCACAGTGATATGCATCTCTCGATGGGATTCAGTGCTTTCAGACAGTACACAACGTTCCATCTTGGTCCATAGTCAAAGCAACACAAAATTCTCAGATATAAAAAGGTGTACTGTATTATGGCTGTAACTTGATGGTTGCTACACTGTAACAGCGAGGGAGATTGCAACTGGGATAAGACAAGGGTATAACAAGTAATATTGGGGTCTCATGGCAAAAATAGCATTTTAACATTTAACATATTTGTAAAGAATTTTTGATGACTTTAAAATTTTCCATGTCAATATCTATATTTAAACAAAACCATTAAATTCTGCCGTTTTCACACTGGTCACTAAAGCATAATAATAGGTTTCACTTCTGGTTCTGTACAGATCACTTTACTGCAGTTATCTGCTTATCTGTTATTTTGATCCTGCCTGTAATGATATCACCTCTGAGTATAGATTTGGCAGGTCCCACCATTCACAATAGGTGACTGTCAGAGATTATCTTTTCTTTCCTTGTTCAATGACCTCTGCACAGGGCACAGAGCGTGCCTCCTCCTCCTGACCAGTGTGTCTATGGCCCACGGGGCTGCCATAAAGCAATTTTCTTAATGCTTTCTAAATGCTGTAAAGAACAGCTCAGACAAGATGGCCACCCCCATAATTATCTAGAAAATAGAATAAAGAAATCTACAATCAGAAAATAAAAAAGTTTAGAAAAAAGGGAGATGTGTTGCTCTAGTGGTAAATGGCAGATACACTTTTAGTGACATATTCCCTTTAAACCTAATACTTTTGTCTAGAAATGCTCCAGTTTTCTACGCCATGCTAATGGAGTGATTTGGGGACTTTTTTGTGGCTTTCTAAAATAGTCCCAGTGATAATTTTGATGTGAAACTCATTACTAGAGATGAGCGAATCGAAGCTGACGAAGTGGAATTAGTTTGGAATTTCAGGAAAAATTTGATTCGAAACGAATGCGAATTTCCTCGCGCTTCGTGGTAACAAATCGCAATTTTTTACTAAAATGGCAGCTACACATGTGAGGATTGAGGACATGAGGCATGGAACTCTAGGAAGGTGGGATCACCCAGATTGACATGCCTGGGTGCAGCCAATTAGCAGCCAGACGGCCCTATTAAGTCAAAGCCCGATAAATGCCAAAGCCTGATAAAAGCCATTTTATTTTCTGCCATTTTCCAGCGTTCAGAGTGCAGGTACAGACGTGTGAAGGCGATAGGGACAGCAATTGGAAAAAAAACGTATTGTCGGGAAAAAAAGACAGAAAAAATGATTTATAAGTGCAGGGAAAGGATGGGGAGGAATCATTTCAAAGCATCTTAG